>NC_056737.1:487271985-487328001 GCF_019279795.1 Protopterus annectens | reverse complement strand
ACACCAAAGTGAAAACGTTCTTCATTTGCATAAGTAGGATCTACTGTTATTTGGTTTCTTACCTCTCTCAGGATCTTCAGCACTTCTGTAGAGTAGTTTACATTATGTGGAGTCAGAAACCAATCCTGCAGTACTCCCTATTAGTTTGAGGGTGGTCAAATAAGGATGAATGATAGATCCCTTTAGCTATGTGAGTAGGTCTTATCACTTGTGGGAGAAGTTATGTACTCACAATAATGTTCCATCTGAGTAGTTGTACTTCATTTGTCTTCAACTGTGGGATACAGATCTATATCAGATCAGAGCCAGCAAATATTACTAGCATCAGCTCCAAGCTCCAGACTCCTCCCCTTACCCATAATACACCTCCACTGTCTTCCATCCCCAGACAGAATTTGCTGAACTTATATTTAGAACCCAACCTGATAACATACTTGTGACCTATACTGCAGCCCATAAGCTGGACATGCGCCAAGGTCCGGGGGAAGGAGTGAGGGCCGGTTGAAGACAAATGAAGTACAACTACTCAGATGAAATGTTATGGTGAGTACACAACTTCTTTATCTGACGTAGTTTACTTCATTTGGTCTTCAACCTGTGGGACAGAGTCCCCAGCTACTAAACTCCTGGGAGGCCCTCATGGAAGGATATTCCGGAGCACCGCAGAGCCAAAGGATGCTCTCCTTCTGGAAGTCAAATCCAATTTGTAATGAGAAATAAATGTATGAGAGGAGGACCAAGTCAGTGGTGAGGATGGGGTCTCCTTGATTGCTGGCCCAGAGAAGGGACTCATCAAAATGACCAGACAGAGAGAGACAGAGGCCACAATAACAGGTGCACACACACACACATATACACACACACAAATGGGCAACAAAGAAAACCACCTACCACTGACAACAGCCAATAGATATACATATTAACTATATCAACCAAGTTTTAAACTACAGAAAACACCTTTTTTTTTTTTTTAACAGAATAGCAGACTGCCAATGGCACAAGAAAAAAACAGAAAGAAACTCACAAGGAGGGAGGAGAAATAAAGAAAAAAAGAATCCAATAACTATATAGAAAAAATATTTGTTCCAACAACTGTACTTAACTCAAAAAAAGACCAACACCATTAGCTCAAGACTGGAACCACATCTGGATGCAACACACTGCAAATGGGATCTGGGGAGTTGAGGAAGGTATGGTGCAATATGGGTAGAGGAAGAAACTCGAAACTCTGATCCTAAAGTCTTGAAAAGCATCCATGTCAGATCAGATATCATATCAGAGACCCATCAGTGAGGAAGAATGAAAAAGACATCGTCCAGTTTGTAATGTCTGACAAAGGTGTGCAAACAGATGCAAAGTTGCTACTGCACGTTTCATCAAATTAAGAATTTCTGAAGACGACCAAAAAAGCAGCCATAAACGTCACAGAATGAGCCTTATGTTTGCATAGTAAAGGATGGTGGTTAGAATAATAAGCAAAGGTAATACAGTCAGAAAGACATCTAGATAAAGGGATCTAGGAAACTCTGGAACCAAGTTTGTTTGCTGCAAAGCACAAACAGGGAATCTTTTTCTAAATGTTTTAGTTCAGTGGAGGTAAAACCTTAGGCATTGATGAACATCTAATGTATGAAGGATGTATTTGTGCTTGTTTGAATGACTGTGAAAGGACTGGTAGGTTCAAATTTGTTTTGGATGCCACCTTAGGAAGAAAAGGAAGAATTTGTGCGTAGTGAGGCTCGATCCTTGTTAAACACTAAGGCAAACAAGAGGACAGGGCAAGCAACTCATCCGCTTCCTCAGATCAAGGTTATCACCATTAGAAATAAAAAAAATCTTCGAAGAAAGAAATTGTAAAAGGAGTCATTGATAATGTTTCAAGGACAAAACAGAGGTCCCATGGAGAAAATAGGTTTTTACTGTACGTGAAGCTAAAGAGTGGGAATCAATACCCCGGTGAATGTTGAAGACTGAAACTAAGCCTTGATGATTGAAAATCTGGAAAGTACAGCTTGTACACTTACCATAAAAGTAGATGTTAAGAGTGTATTTACTGTTGCAGTCATTACATTTGGGTAATCTACAGGCAGGTTGCCCTCAGTCGGCCTGATTAACAAAGTCTTGGGTCCTGTGTCTGTTGCTGTCCCTTCTTCCATGACGTCAGGGGTATAAAACATGCAGCCAATGCCATTACATCAGTTTTTCTTGCCCCAGATGTCAGGTGCCCCCCAAATGGGGAGCAAAGAAAAAGAAATATATATATATATATACATACATATATATATATATATATATATATATATATATATATATATATATATATATATATATATCTTTAGAATAAAAACTCATAACATATACCTCCAAAATAAAAGCAAATGCACCAAAAAGGCTTTTAACAGAAATAAGAGGTATAGTCAGAGAAAAACAGGGGCCTGGAGGGAGGGTAACCAGGACGGCAACAGTGAATACACTCTAACATCTACATTTATGTTAAGTGTACACAACTGTACTATGTTCTTCGTGTTTCTCTGTTGCAGTCATTACATTTGGGTAGAATCCCAAAGCTAAGGTTGGGAGAATGGATTTATACAGCATTAGGAGCATATTATTATAAGGCCTTGCAGGACAGCAGTGGCAAAGCCTGCTCTGGATTTAGAGAAGAGAGGTAAATGGTAATGTTTGGTGAACGTATGAACTGAGCTCCAGGTAGCAGATTCTAGAAAGTCTCTGGTAGAAACCTCTCTGAGAAAGGCTGCAGAAGTAGATGCAGCCCTGGTGGAATGAGATCTGATCCCCTTGGGGACAGGTTTACCATGGTGCATATAGCAGAAACAAATAGAATGGCTAATCCATTTGGAAATAGTCTGTTTTGAAATACCCTTTCCCTCTGCAGCAAATGTCACCAGTAATTTTTCAGATTTTCTTAGAGATTTTGTCCTGTTTAAGTAAAATCTTAGTTGTCTGTGTACATCCAATGAATGCAGAATTCGCTCACCCTTGTTCTGTGGGTTTGGGAAGAAAGTTGGCAGATGAATGGTCTGATTAAAGGCCACACTAGATACCACTATAGGCATAAAGGATGTATCGGCCCTGAGAGCCACCCTGTCCGGGTAAAAAATAATGAAAGATTCCACTGCCATAAGAGCCTGTAGTTCTGAAATTCTTCTAGCTGAAGTGACTGCTAAAAGAAAAGCTCTTTTCCAAGAGAGAAATTTTAGGTCTGCAGTAGCAGCTGGCTCAAAAGGAGGTAGAGTGAGTTTTTCTCAAACAAAATTGAGGTCCCATGCAGGAGTTTGTGCTCTCCTGGGAGGTCTTAAATTTTTGGCCCCTCTGAGGTACTGCTTTAGCAGAGGATGAGAAAAGAGGGGAGGCTCTGTGTTGTAATGAGCTGAAATGGCAGAGGCATTGATTTTTATGGTAGAAAAAGATAGGCCCTTGTGAAGCATCTCAGTTAAGTATTTCAGAACTTGATAGGCATTGCTATGCTTATTCCTTGTACTTGGTTCCAGTCACAGAATCTTTTCCATTTGTCAGCATAAGATTTTCTAGTACTAGGCCCTTCTAGCCTCCAAAATGACATCCATCACAGGTTTGCTGAGAGATGCAACTGGTGAAATTAGTTGATTAGCCATGCTGCAAAATTCAAAGTTTGGGGATGAGTGTGCAGAATTTGATAATTCTGCTGAGATGGTAAGTAAGGTATCTGAGGCAGGTACCACAGAGGAAGGTGTGACATATTGTGTAGGAGGGGGTACCAGTGTTGGCGAGGCCAGTCTGGAGCAATCAATCATTTTTGTTTTTTCCCGTCTGACTTTTAGTAAGACCTTGGAGAGCAGAGGCAGAGGGGGAAAGGCATAGAATGATAGGTTTTTCCAGCTGAAGGATAGAGCATCCACTTTCCAAGCTTTTTTGTGAGGAATTCTTGTGCAGAATTTGTCCAACTGATAGATCTTTTTGCCTCACCCCAAAACTATGTCTGGGCTCCCCCATTTGCGATCAACATGCTGAAGATTTGTGTGTGTCCGTAAGATTTCTGCTTAGGTCGTCTGCCAGAGTATTTTGTTTTCCTGGCAGGAATTGAGCTTGTAGATGTATTTGATAAGTCAAGGCCGTGTTCCACAATGCCATGGCTAGTCTGGAAAGGGGGTAGGAATGGGTACCCCCCTGCTTATTTATCTACCACATGACTGTGTTGATGTCCGTCTTTATCAGCAGTTGTCCTGGATGAAGATAGTCCTTGAAGGTTTTCAGAGCATTCTGTACAGCTAACATCTCTTTCTGACTGATATATAGGTGCATTTGATTTGGGCTCCACTGACCCTGAATGCATCTCCCTACCAGATGCGCCCCCCCAACCATAATCTGATGCATCTGTAGTCAGGGTTTGGGCAGCAGGGGTGGAATAAATGACAGTCCCTTGTTTTGACGGCAGGCCTCTGCCTACCATAGGAACTTTTGCTTCAGGAGAGGAACGATAGGAATCATTGTTTCCAGGCTGTGACAATGTTGACTCCATAAGCTTTTAAGGTACCATTGAAGTTTCCTCATATGCAGTCTTGCATATGGAACTAGAAGAATACAGGAGGCCATGAACCCCAAGGCCTGAAGAATTTATCTTGCAGATAGCTGGGTTTTTGTGGCCACCTGTTTGAAGTAAGTCAGCAATTGAATTTGTTTTTCTGGCATAAGGTAAGCCATCTGGGAAGTTGTATTCAAGCCTGCACCCAGGAATGTAATTATTTGAGAGGATACCAGTTGTGATTTCTTTTCGTTTATGGTGTACCCTAGACAAGTTAGAAGCCTTTTTACAAATGCCAGATGTTTTAGAAGAGTGTCCTTGTTTTCTGCCTGAATTAGACAATCGTCCAGGTATGGATAAATTTGAATATTTCTTTGCTTGCAAAATGCAATTACTGGTGCCAGGCACGTTGTGAAGACCCTGGGCGCAGTAGATAAGCCAAAGGGCAGTGCAGAGAACTGGTAATGCAAATATCCTGCTTTGAAGCGGAGGTATCTTCTGCAAGATTCCCTGACTGGGATATGCAGGTGAGCCTCTTAAGTCTACAGTTACCAACCAGGCATCCTTGCCTAGCATAGCTAGTAACTGTTGGAGAGTCAGCATCTTGAATTTCAGAATGTCCAGAAATGTATTCAGAATGGAGAAGTCCAGAATTGGCCGCCATGATTTGTCTTTTCTGGGTACCAGGAAAAGTCTTGAGTAAAAACCTTGTCCCTTTTCCTTTTCTGGTACTGGATGAATAGCCCCCATATTCATGGGGGACAAAACTTGTTTCTGGGCCTATGCCCACTGATTTGGAGGCGGATCTGGCCACCAGTTTGAGATTGGCAACGTGTGGAAATGAAATCTGAATCCCCGGGATACTATATTTAAAACTCATTTGTCCTGGGTAATCAGTTGTCAGTTTCGTGCATGAAGTGCCAGTTTTCCCCCCAAATGGGCGGTCAAAGGATAAGCGCTTGGTGATTGCAGTGATAAGTCATTGAGACCGTTTACCGTAGCCTGGTTACTTCCAGATTTGGAGGTGGAGGCAACCCATTGCTTTGTTCTAGAAGTTCCTTGCAAGTGAAACCTGGAGCCTTTGGAATGTCTGGGTTTGACCTGAGTGGCTCTAGTGGGCACTGGAAAGGACCAGTTCTTAGTAGGCCAGTGCCTACGGAACCTGGATGCACTTGTAGGAAATCTTTTACAGTTTGCAAAGATTTAGCTTCATCTTCCATCTTTTTCAAAACTTCTTCAGCCTTATTACCAAATAGACTGTCCTGTTGTAAAGGAGCATCCAACAATTTTGCTTTAACATGGTCAGACAGATTTTGCTCCCTGAGCCAAGCATGCCTTCTTATCAAAGATCCAGTTACAGCTGCCCTGCAAGAGGCCTCCAAGGAATCAAAACCACATTGCAAAGTATGTTTTCCAACTTATTCAGCTGAATGCAATAAATCCTGCAATTCTTTATTTTCCACACAGTCAGAAATCAACAATTTTCTGTTTAAGTAAACCCATGACATGCTGTTGATATTTAAGCATATGAAATTGACAGTTTAAGGCCCTGATTGCCAAGGTTGCAGACGTGTAAACCTTCTTACCCCATCTATCCAGCGCCCTGGAATCTCTACCAGAAGGTGTAGGATTTTTAGCAGTAGAAGCCTTAAAGCCCTTGGGACCCTGAGAAATGGTTTCAGGGTCAGCAGTAGGGTTTTTAAAGAGGAATTTGTGGGAGTCAGGAACCCTGTAATATCTCTCTGGCTTACTAGGAGCCGGAGGCAGGGAATCAGGAGTCGTACTGGACTCTGAGAAAACATCAACAATGTCTAGAACAGGAGGTATAGCCAAAGGCCAATGCTGAGGAAGAAGAAGAAAATCCCTAAGGCTCTTTTTAGATTCGGAGAAATCCTGACTCTCCCAGTGAAAGCATTCCCTTAAGGTATGCAAAGTTTCTCCAAAAGAAAAATGCTCAGGAGGAGAAGCAGAAGGGATGGAACCTTCTACATCAGAGTCTTCATAAGTGGGAATAGATAATTCCTGATCAGAAGAAGAATCAGAAGAAAGAGAAACCTGATCTGAATATTCATAGTCATTGCCTTGCCTAGGCCTCCTAGCAGGAGGGGGATGGGTACCCCTGATCAAGGTAATTAAATCCTCAGCCATTTTGATCATTTGTTTTTTTAGGCATTGGGGCCTGTACACGTGGCCCAAGCACCTTTTTTTAGACATAGAAGTAGTTTTTGGCCTTAGTTTTGAAGATGGCGCGGTTTAATATACAAATCTTTAGGCCTGAAAACACCCTCAGAAGCCGGTGCCTGCTCAGCGGCTCCAGACCCATCTAAGGTAGAGACATCCACAGGTTCAATACTTGAAGTATCTCGCGGCATACCAGACTCCAAATGGGTCTCAGTAGAGGCCTATGAATCAAAAGTAGCGGGTATCAGGGGTTGTGAAAGTGCCTCACTGAGTACCGGCTACTGGCTTAGGAGAAGCTTCGTCATTGGTTTTGGACCTCGACTGTTAGTCTTTGTCTCTGCGTTTTTTTAGGTATTCAGGTAGTCGGATTGCTAATCAATGACATTTCTGGATAGTTAAATCTTGAGCCAAAATATTTAGAAGCAAAAATATACTGACATTTAATACTGCGTTGATTAAATTTAGCACAAAACCGACAGCAAGGCACATTGTGGTCAGGGCCTAGGCAAGGAATACAGTACAAATGAAAATCCTTATGAAGTATTTGCTTCCCACAAGTAATACAATTATTAACTTTTACTGACATCGGTAAGGAGCAAGAAAAAGTTTCCCCAACGGGGTACTTCGCTTTTAGTTGAAGACTTCAGTTTTGAAACTCGAAAACGAAAATTTCAGGAGTTGGCCAACCGGCACTTGCGAACTGCTTCTGCTTCAGGCACTGAGCGGCAAGAAAGACTGATGTAATGGCGTCAGCTGCATGTTTTATACCCCTGACTACCTGACGTCATGGAAGAAGGGACAGCAACAGACGCAGGACCCAAGACTTTGTTAATCAAGTCGAATGAGGGCAACCTGCCGGCAGAT
This sequence comes from Protopterus annectens, assembly GCF_019279795.1. NCBI lineage: Eukaryota > Metazoa > Chordata > Ceratodontiformes > Protopteridae > Protopterus > Protopterus annectens. The sequence goes on along the minus strand of NC_056737.1, from coordinate 487,320,434 downwards.
TACCCAAATGTAATGACTGCAACAGGGAAACACGAAGAACATCCAGAAGAATACAGTTGCAAGAAGAAAAGCAATATTTGTCGAACAGATGCATTAGACAAGTCTAATCCTTGTAAGGGTGCCCAAATTGAAAAATGTTTCAATTTACTACAATATACTCTACAGGTACAATCTTTCTGGGATGCAGGAAGGATCCACATCACTGGAACTGGAAAAAACAGGCAGTCAGCTTGAGGTTAAAAAGGTCCAAGGGTGGCAACCTGGAGTGGTGAAAAAGCAGATCCTTCCTGGCTGAAACCGAAGAAAAGACAATAACTAGTTCCCAAGCAGAAATGTTGGTATCTTCAGAATACTTTGGCTATTATGACATGAGGATAAGCATCATGAAGGTCAACTGAGGATATCATGTCATTTATCTGTAGACACAGCAAAATTGCTTGCACCGTGCCCATTCTGAAGGGTGGGGTATTTACTACACACTGGATGACTGCTTAGATCCAAAATTACCCTGAGCTCCTTGTTTTTCTTTGGAACCAAAAAAGCATCTAGAATAAATTCCTGACTCTGTATGATCCAGATGTCACTTTTGTCTAGGCCAGTAAAAATTTCTCTTCTGACTTGCTTTTTGTTGATGGTGTACATATGTCTCAGCATGGCCGATGTGGTAAAGGAAGAAAATGGAAAAGGGAATTGTATAGTTTCTATATATCCGCTTTCTTATCCAAGAATCCTGACAAATGACTGATTTCCCCAATTTGCTGCTATTAGCAATGTCTTATCTGTGCTTAGTTTCATCCTATGTGCCTTCATAATTGCATTCCATATTTCTATCCTTTGCTGAAGTTCTAGCTCAGAGTCTGCCTGTACTGCCACATTGTCTGCATACAGCAGCTTTGTTGATCCACCCCCACCTTTTACAGTTGGGTTTGTAGCTCACACGGATGACCTTATTGACCTGGCTGCCAAAACAACATGGCAAGAGGCCAGTGCCTTGGAAAATGTTTATAGAGAGCCAGAAAAATACTCATTCCCCTCTCCAGGACAGACTGTTTTGGTCCAAGAGTCCCTTGGTTGATTCTGTGATTGTGGCAGCTGCAACTGCAAAGAATTCCATTCATCCATCCATCCTCAACCCCTTTTCCAACGGTGATAATGGCAGCAAATTGGGGAAATCAGAAGAAGCTGAGAATACAGATAAGAAGGGAATATGTTAGAACAGGTAAACCGCTTCAAGTATCTGGGAGGAGTAGTTGAGAAGAAAGGTAGTCGGAATGAAGAGGTCAAAGCTAGAATCAGAGGGGCTGCAGCCAACTGGCATAGAGTATCAGATATGACACTGGGGACTTCTAAAACAATAGGGCTAGGGACCCCTTTTGGTCCTTCTGTAAGACTGTTGTGGAGTTTCAAATTTAACTCCTATGGCAGACAGTGTCTTCCCATCCTGCTCAGACTTCTGCAGCTTTAATTTATGAGCCAAATAACAAAGCTCCATCATATGGAGCATTCATAAAGGATGATTTTAAGTTATTAAAGTTGCAATGCCTGTGCCTGCCACTCTCACCTCTCAGCTGACTGTATTATGCATAAACCACATGAAGAGGCAAGCTATACTGAACATGATCTCTGTTTTCTAGAGTCAGGGGTGGGTGGTCTTTTCAAGGAGTCCACCACTTACTCAAGTTCTCTCCAAAAACAATTTATTTGGGTGCCACAGTTCAAAACCCTGACAGCAAAAGTGCCTGAAGCATAAGCTTGCTTTCCCCATCCTGTTCACTGCAACAAACTCTCTTGGGTGGATGGATAGTTGCTTTGGCCAAGGTGGTGCAGTGGTTAGCACGGTCTCCTCACAGGAAGAGGTGCTCTGGTTAGATTCTCGGCTGGGGTGCCTTCTGTGCAGAGTCTGCATGTCCTCCCTGTGGTCATGTGAGTTTCTTCCAGGTACTCCGGTTTCCTCCCACATTCCAAAGACGTGCAACAGGTGGACTGGACACTAAAGTGGCTGTAGGTGAGTGTGTATGTGGCATGCGTATGGTATGAACGAACCACCATAGCAGGGATAGCCACCCGGTGGTGTAAACCTTGGCTTCAGATGATTGTCACCGCTGAAATGACACTCCAACCTAATGTGTAAAATATGGGGAAAGGGGTTGAGGATGGATGGATTTCTTTGCAGTTGCAGCTCCCACAATCATAGTATCAACCAAGGGACTCTTGGACCAAAACAGTCTGCCTTGGGGAGTGGAAGGAGTATTTTTCTGGCTTTCTATAAACATTTTCCAAGGCACTAGGCTCTTGCTATGTTCTTTTGGCAGCCAGATCAATAAGGTGGTCCGTGTGAGCTACAAACCAACTGCAAAGGGTGCCAAGTGACATGCTTCAAAGACGACCTCTTAGTCCTGAGAACTTAGGTCTCTTGGACAGGATTCCCTCTGTTGCATTAGCACAAGGACTTCACTGAAAATTAGGTCTTCTGGAGGGGATTGGTGAAGCCCACTCAATCATCAGGGTCTGAATCTGAGAACATATTCCATGGGGGAGTTACTGTTGCCTCCTTTTTGCACAATGGTTGAGGGCAAGTCTAGGTCTCCAGAGGACTGATTCCACAACTATGTTCATGTTTCACTGTTGCAGTCATTACTCTTGGGTTGAATCCCAAAGCTGAGGATGGATGGCTGGGCTGATTAGGAGAGGCTATGAGGCCCTGCAGAACTGCAGTGGCAAAGCCTGCTCTGGATTAAGAGTAAAGATGCAAGTGGTAGTGCTTTATGAAAGTGTGCACTGAACTCCAAGTTGCAGCCTCTAAGATGTCCTTGGTTGGTACTCCTCTGAGGAAGGCTGCTGAAGTGGCTGCTGCTCTGGTAGAATGAGGCCTAATGCCCTTAGGCACTGATTTGCCATGTTGAAAATAGCAGAAACAGATGCAATGGCCTATCCATTTAGAGATAGTCTGTTTTGAGATAGCCTTTCCTTGTGACCCTGCAGCATATGACACTAAAAGTTGCTCAGTCTTTCTGAAGGCTTTAGTTCTGTCCAAATAGAAGCATAGCTGCCTGTGTATGTCCAAAGAATGCAGAATTTTCTCACCCTTGTTCTGTGGGTTTGGATAAAAGGTAGGCAAGTGAATGGTTTGGTTGAGGGGACAGTGGACACCACCTTAGGCATAAATGTTGGGTTTGTCCTCAGAGAAACCCTGTCTGGATGAAAAATGATAAAAGGTTCCACAGTTGTGAGTGCTTGTAACTCTGAGACTCGTCTTGCAGAGGTTATGGCTAGGAACAGAGCTGTTTTCCAGGATAAGAATTTTATATCCGCTGTTGAGGCTGGCTCAAAAGGAGGCAGTGTGAGTTTTTCCAAAACATAATTGAGGTCCCATGCCGGAATTGGTGCTCTACTTGGAGGCCGGATGTTTTTGGCCCCTCTGAGGTACTGTCTTTATTAAAGGATGAGAAAAGATAGGTGGTTCTGTGTTGTAATGGGCAGAAATGGCAGAGGCATGAATCTTAATTGATGAGAAAGAAAGGCCTTTGTTCAGCATCTCAGTTAGGTATTGTAAAATCTGAGGGATATTTGGTACACATGTGTCAATGCCTTGTTCCTGGTTCAAAGCACAGAATCTCTACAATTTTTCTGCATAAGATTTTCTGGTAATGGGCCTCCTGGCCTCCAAGCTAACATCCATAACAGCTTTTGAAAGAGGAGTGTTCTGAATGGCTACATTATCCGCCATGCTGCCAGATTTAAGGTCCTGAGTTGGCTGTGCAGGATCAGATTGTTTTGTTGGGTCAGCAAGTGAGAAGTTTGAGGCAATATCCATGCTGGACCTTGAGACAAGCTCTTTAGGATTGGGTACCAGTGCTGGCGTGGCCAGTCTGGTGCAATCAGTATAATTTTTGGCTTCTCTTGTCTGACCTTTAGGAATACCCTAGGAAGGAGAGGCAGTGGAGGAAAGGAATATACTGTTAGATTTTTCCAGCTGAAGGATAGGGCGTCCACTCTCCATGCTTGATTGTGATAAATCCTTGTGCAAAATCTCTGCAATTGGCAGTTGTGAGGGGAGGCAAATAGATCTATGTCTGGGCATCCCCATTTCCTTGTTATCATGCTGAAGACTTGCGGATCCAGTTTCCATTTGAGGGGATCCATGAGGTTTCTGCTTAGGTCGTCTGCCAGAGTATTTGTTTTTCCTGGCAGGAATTGTGCTTGCAGGTGAACTTAAGTCAATGCTGTGTCCCATAAGGTCATTGCTGGTCTGCAGAGGGGTAGGAATGTGTACCTCCCTGCTTGTTTATGTACCACATGACCGTTGTATTGTCTGTCTTTATCAGTAGCTGTCCTGGATGAAGTAGATCCCTGAAAGCTGTCAGGGCATTTTGAACAGCTAACATCTCTTTTTAATTGATGTGAAGATGCATCTAGCTTGCAGGCCATGTGCCCTGAATACATTTTCCTGCCATATGGGCCCCCCAGGCATAATCTGATGCATCCGTTGTCAGTGTCTGTCTGGCTGGCTGTGGGTAAACTGAATGGCAGACCCTTGTTGTGGTGACAGGCCTCTGCCCACCATCGAAACTCCTGTTGCAGGCAGGGAATGAGTGTAATTACTGTCTCCAGGCTGTGGCAATGCTGAGTCCAAACACTTTTTAGATACCATTGTAGTTTCCTCATATGCAGTCTGGCATATGGAATTAGTAGAATGCAGGATGCCATAAAACTCAAGGCCTGCAGGATTTTCCTTGCAGATAGGTGGGTCTTTGTTGCCAATTTTTTTGAAGTAAGAAGTCAGTTGTTTTTGTTTGTCTGGCGTGAGATAAGCCATCTGGGCAGTTGTATTTAAGCTTGCACCCAGGAATATTATCTCTTGAGAGGGCACTAGTTTTGATTTCTTTTCGTTTACTGTGTACCCCAGGCCAATCAGCAATCTTTTTACAAACGCCAGATGCTTTAGAAGAATGTCTTTGTTCTCTGCTTGAATAAGGCAGTCATCCATGTAGGGATATATTTGAATTCCTCTTTGTCTGCAAAATGCAATTACTGGTGCCAGGCATTTTGTGAAGACAGTGCAGAGAATTGGTAGTGCATTGAGCCAGCTATGAATCTGAGGTATCTTCTGCAAGATTGTCTGATTGGGACATGCAGGTATGCCTCTTTTAGGTCCAAAGTTACGAGCCAAGCCTTCTTGCCCAGCATGGGCATTAGCTGCTGTAGAGTCAACATCTTGAATTTTGGAACTTCCAGAAACGTATTTAGTATAGACAGGTCCAGTATTGGTCTCCAGGTTTTGTCCTTTCTGGCCACTAAGAAAAGTCTGGAGTAAAATCCTTGCCCCTGCTCTTGTTGTGGTACTTGTTGAATGGCCCTCATGTCCATGAGGGCTGTAATTTGCTTTTGTGCCTCTGCCCATTGATTGTGTGACAGGTCTGGCATACCTTTTGACCTTGGTAGGGTGTGAAAATGGAACCTGCAGCCTTGGGTAACCATTTGCCAATTTGATGAAAAAGTGCTAGTTTTCCCCTTAAGGGGGCTGCCAAAAGAAAAGTGCTTGGATCTGGCAGAGGAAAGTCATTGGGACTGTTTCCTGTAAGGGTGTGATTTGTCTTCTCTGCTTTTGGAGGTAGGAGCACCCCATTGTTTAGGCCTTTAACAGCCTTGGGGCGGAGATCTGCCTCTTTGTGGTCTGTGTGACACTGGAAAGGACCAATTTTTAGAAGGCCAGTTCCTGCTAAATCTGGGTGGCTTGTACCTGTAAGAAAACCTTAACTGTCTGCAATGATTTTGCTTTATCCTCCATTTTTTTTAAACACCTCTTCTGCTTTAGTACTAAACAAAGTATCATGCTGTAATGGAGCATCTAATAATTTTGCTTTAACATGATCAGGCAGATTCTGTTCCTTTAACCAAGCATGCCTTCCAATAACAGAACCTGTAACAGCGGCCCTGCAAGAGACCTCCAGTGAATCATAACCACATTGCAAAGTATGCTTTCCCACTTGTTCAGTTGCATGCAATAAATCCTGCATTACCTTGTTCTCTGAACATTCAGTATTTGTCAACAATTTCTGTTTAAGCAGTGACATTAAATATTGCTGATATTTAAGCATATGAAACTGACAATTCAAAGCCCTTACAGCCAAGGTAGCAGAAGTGTAAACTATTTTCCCCCATCTGTCCAGAGCCCTAGAATCCCTATCAGAGGGGACAGGGTTTTTTGCAGTGGAAGCTTTGACCCCTGTGGGTCCCTGAGATATAGTTTCTGAGTCAGCAGTGGGGTTTTTATATAGGAATTTATGAGAATCTGGGACCCTGTAGTATCTGTCTGGCTTAGCAGGTGAAGAGTCAGGGGACAGGCCGGACTCTGAAAATACATAATCTACAATGTCTAGAACAGGTGGAATAGCAAGGGGTCTGTGCTGAGGAAGTAGCAGAAAGTCTCCGAGCCTTTACTTAGATTCAGAATAATCTTGGTTCTCCCAATGGAAATGCTCCCTCAAGGTATGCAGGATTTCCCCAAAAGAAAAATCCTCAGGAGAAGAGGCTGAAGGAATGGATTCTTCAGCATCAGAGTCTTCATAGGGAAGCATGGAATAATCCTATTCAGAAGAGGAATCAGAGGAAATAGAAACCTGATCAGAAGAATCATTCTGTCTCTTGCCTAGGCCTCTTATCAGGAGGGGTATGGGAACCCCTGATCAAAGTAATTAGGTCTTTGGCCATTTTAAGCATCTGTTATTTAGGCATGGAAGTCTGAGTAGGAGAATGCTGTACTTGTTTCTTTGTCTTTAGAGCTGCTTTAGTCTTTGTCTTTGAAGCTGAAGATGGCTTAACATATAGCTGTGTAGGTCTGATGACCCCATCAGAAGCAGATGCCTGCTCAGCGGCTCTGGACCCATCTGAGGGAATGATTTCAGAGTGTCCAATACCTTGAGTATCCAGAGGCCCAGTCGGCTCCACGTGGAAGTCAGAAACGGCCTGTGGCTCTGAGGTAGCAGGCACCAGGGGCTGCGAAAGCGCCTCACTGGGAACCGGTGACTGGCCTAACGGAGGCCTCGTCGTCGGTTTTGGACCTCGGATGCCTATCCTTTTCCTTGTCCTTGCGTTTTTTTTGTAAACTCCTGTAGTCGGCTGTTTTGACGGCATTATATAATTAAATCTTCAGCCAAAGTAATGAAATGCAAAATCGAACCGACGCTTAATAGTACGTTGGTTAAATCTAGCACAAAACTGACAGCTAGCAACGTTGTGATAAGGGCCTAGGCAAGGAATACAATAAGAGTGAAAATCCTTATGAGGTATTTGCTTCCCACAAGAAATACAACGGTTAACTTTTTCTGACATCGGTCTGGAGCAAGAAAAAAGTTTCCCCAATGGGGTACTTAGCTTTAATGAAGACTTCGGTTCTGAAATTTGGATTTGAAAATCTCAGGAGTCGGCCGACCGGCACTTGCTAACTGCTTTTGCTTTGGGCACCGCGCGGCAAGAAAGACTGAAGAAAATGGCATCGGCTGCATCTTTTATACCCCTGGCGCACTGACGTCAGGGAAGAGGCGACAGTAACAGACGCCAGACCTAGACTTTGGAATTATGGCCGACTGAGTAGCCTGCCAGCAGGATAAACCAAGAGTAATGACTGCAACAGTGAAACACGATGTACATCCACAAGATCTGAAAATCGGACAAGAGAAGAAGCAAAAATGTGAAGTGACAGACCAGCCCATGAAATGGAGGGAATGGAAGGACACCTATCTTGATCTGCACCAAGGAGGAAAGCCTTCATCATGCAGTCCCCACTAAGTTTTGAATTACACCTGAATGACTGAATGGAAGAGTGTGATGGGCTGAGAAGGGAATCAAAAAGGTTCCCTCCTGGAGGAAATGGCCCTGGAGAAACACTTAGGAGATCAGTATGGGATTATGATCATCTCTTATATCTCGCTCACTTGTATCTAAAGCATCATTAAACAGAGACAGAAAACAGAACATTATTTCTCTATAAAACATACCCCCATCAAAAGAATAACTACCCAATGGAAATTACAGCCCAGAATCTTAAATCTACACATCATTTTGAAAACTAATAAACAGTCAACCTTAACTCATTAGAACACATACAGAAGTGGCATTAAAGAAAGTCATACCCTTTGCCAGGCACAGTTCCATCCATCAAAGCTACACTCCATATGTACATACCTCTACAATATGGAATGGCAAAGAAAACTTATTCAAAGTCTGAGTAATACAGAACATTTCACAAAAAGATGAAACTCTACAAAAAACAAAAACAAATCAAAATTCCGTGTAAGCAGACCACAGTTTCTTTAATCACAAGAATAAAAATTCGACAGAATAAGCGCTTTCATCTGCCCAAAGCAGACTTCATCAGACTGTGGTCTGCTTACACGGAATTTTGATTTGTAATACAGAACATTGCCAAAGACTGTCACGATCTTGGAAGAAAAAAAAATCTACTCAAAGATTTCACTGAAACTGAAGGAATTTTTGCTGCAAGAAGTCATTCTACAGCCGCTTTTTGTAATTTGCATAACCAAGTCCACTTGATAATTAAACTCTTCTTAGAAGATGGAGTTTGAGCTTGTAAGGAGCTTTGTACACTTTCCTTCTCCCCAATCTGTGGGCTTAGTCCACAAGGCCTCAGCAACAGTTTTCTGCATTGCCTTCCACACTTGCATCTGAACTTACATGTCTCAACTCCATCTTTTGTGAGTTATGTTCCTCCTGACTTTAGTGTCATGATGTATGAAAGGCTGATCCTGTATGTAGTCTCAATGAATGAAGTACTAACCATAGAAGAAGCCTTCATATTGTCACCACAGTGTGGAACCGGCAAGCTTGAGCCAATCCCTAGGGCCATTTGTTTGCTCACCTTTGTGTCACAAGACCAGCTCCTCTTAGGGTTATGAAGATAACTGGCCAATCACAATCTCTTCCTCTTACAATCTGTACATCCATCAGAGAATAGGACTGGAAGTCAATGCACTGTAAAATATTTCAAGCTAACCAACAGTAACAGATTAACATACCTACACACCATATACATATTGCAACTCCGATGTTTGGTACGTGATTTTTTTTTTCTGTGTAGCAACAGACTTTGTCCTCTCTCAAAATGTCACATTCCGAAGTTGAAGCACACTAGTACATAAGTTTGGATCCACACACTTCACTTGTATTATGCCAAAACAAGATACAATTTTTAGTAAATAAACCAAAAAAAACCCCCAGCAACTTACATTATGTAATACTATGCCTAATGCAGACAATCATGTTTGTTATTTTAAAGTTAGAAGTGATGCTTCACTAGGAAACAGAAGAAACACTTGCAATATATAATTTTGCTCCTGGTCCATATACAAACACTGAGGAATTCTTTCTATGGAAGACCTGCAACAAAGTTAGTGCAGCCTCAGGTAATGCACCTACAAAATCAACTCAAATGAAAGCAAAGAAGCAAGATGATATGCCAGCCTTAAAAGGAACAAGATACTGGATTCAATGCTTCATGGCAGCAACCCTGTAGTAAAAGTACTTACTGATAACCAAAAAAGAGCACAAACAAAAAACGTGGAATAACTTCTAAAAGTTTTTTTTTTTTTGCAAGGGTAAATCCCGCAGCACACTCCGCGCACCCTGCTAATTATATATACCAACTTTGGGATTGCAATACGACTGGTAAATTCCCACACTCTGCTGTACAGTGATCTCAGACAAACAGCTACTTTCAGGTGTTTGATGCTCTGGACGTTTGGGATTGATGTTGTGGATGTCAACTACATCTGCAGTCTGCATTCTGCTACAGACCCATATTACACATACAGCACTTTTATTAAGAAAAACTCCCTAATGTTAATCGCTGTTTTGTCAACACACTGTGGTCTACAAAACAGATAGTCAATAGGTATGCAAGATCAACAATCCCCAAGATAAGAGAACATGTCTTTTCCTTGGTGTTTGTGCAATCTTGGAGAAGAACAAAATTAAGCAGGAGTGGAGTGTGCCCCTGTCAAATCAGGTTTTAAAATTTGCATGCACCGAAGTTATTTCTTGTAGGATGCTCAAATGCTTATCAATGTTACTTCATCAATATTTCCTCGTTTCGATGATTTTAGGTAAATCCATATATGGCTGTATGAATTAGCTATAGAGGCACAAGTTTGTCTGCCTAAGTAGTAAAAGAAGAAAGCACATGGGCTAAGTACATTAAAATGAATACAATTAGGCATGCAATTTAGTACTACAGATGGCATTTTAACCCCACTCTACGAAGGACACTGCCCAATGAAGGGGAGAAGAAAAAGGCATTTACAGCAAGCAGATGCTACAACTGATGTCACACATGGAAAGCTAAAGTACTTCATTTCGGACTGCAGATGGATTCATTTCTGAACGCCACCAATGCACTGAACACAGACCTGCATCTGCTGATCGTGCCCCTACTGCTTTGAGCCACAGACTGCTGCCCTATCCAGCCCACCTTAGCAATGCTTATGTCTGAAGACTTATCTTAGCTGCTTGTTTAGCAAAGGAAATGCGTGCTTCCCCAAACTTTTCTTCCTTGGTCAAGCTGTAAAGTTCCTGCGTGATGCAGTGTGAACCAACATCGCCAATAAAGGTGGGTGATGCACTCAGCCACTGCTATGAACCTAGCAGCACCCCCAAACACAGAGAGAGAGAGAGAGAGAGAGAGAGAGAGACAACACACACACACGCACAATAAGCAAGCTGGAGTCAGCCTCTCAAGGTCATCTTCCACTACCTGATCCCTCAAACTCCCATGTTACTAATTTAACACAGGTCATTTGGGCTGTACTAAGAGCTTCATCCTGGTACATCAAGGGGCCACGCCTGCAAATTACACTTTTGATACTTTATGTTTTAAGGTAATAAAAATTCAGCAAATGTCACATTTGAGATTTCTCTTTCTGCAGATCAACAAGGATGGATCTGTTATCTTACCATGAACCTAGATTACGCCCATCAGTTAAAAGTTATTTACCCAAATGCTCTTCTATAATTAACATAAACAAAAAAGCAGTATAGAGGACAGAAATATTACACAATATATATATAAACATAAAACATATATTTTAATGATATATAATACATATAAAATATATAAGAAATGCTCTTTCTAGGGATCCAAACCTCTTCTACGACATCAACAGAATGATTTGGAGGGACAGGTATATTTTGCACAGGATACTACTGCTATGGAACATGCTATACATACACATAAAACAAAAATCATCCTTGTCCATTTTCAAGCACAACTTAGATCTATGGATGGGAAACAGACAATTTACCCTAGAACTGCCCCCTGTACTACTAATGGATAAATGCAGCTCCTAAATGCTTTATCCCATGCATAGGTCCCCTCAAATTATCTATGGTATGATCCCAGCTACTTTCATTAGTGGTAATATATAATTAACGACCAAGGGACGGGTAAGGTCAATCTATAACCAAATGGGATAGGTTACTTTGAGCATAAAAGGGGAAACTGGCTAGGTATAAAATGGCCCGAAAGGGCAGCTAGCCTAGTACTTATGACAAAAAAGCACTACAACTACAAACATTTTGTTTCATTTTGTGAGGTAAATTAACATTAAATATATAATAAATACTACTACATATAAACTATCAAATGGCTAAAAAGGTGAGAATTAAATGTTACTGCAAAAATTATTTTTTCTGCAATCTTTTTGACCCTCCCCTGATAACCTGTAATCCTCCACCACAGCAAGACTTGAACCCCCCTTCATGGTGAGGGTCTCCCATATACACACAGACTGTCATTTAAGCAACCTGGAAGTTTGCTTGTTTCTCCAATGCTACTCTTTTCCCTCTTCCTTGGGTGGGAAAGGGTATTCTTGTCCCATCCAGGGAAGTCCGGCTTAACTTCTCCCATGCTGACAGATCAGTATCGCTGGAGAGAATTACACAGTCCCTCCCTCACAATCAGCAGCTTACTACATGATGAGCTATGGTGACAAAAGTATTAAAACTATGGCCTTAACCTGTCAACCCATGTTGAATGTCAAGAGCACCAGCATCACCATTGAGACCTCCTGCACCCTACCCCATGAATGCATGCACACTGCGGGCACGCAACCCAACCTCAAGAGCCATCAGTACCACAACCCTGGAGCATGAACACACATCCTTCCTGCATTGGCCAGTTTTAACATCCAAGCATGGGAGCATTTGGCCACTGACCACCACTTCCTCCCCAGAGAATGGACAGGCTATGAGCCACTCCTTCCCCATCCTCCCCCCAGCCAACTTCATCAGTTGTCTGAGCCATTACTTGAATTCTTATCGTCTGTGTCAGAGTCTAGACTTTATCCCTCTATACCAGGGAGCTGAAATTTCTCAGAAATTAAGGCAGTGTTGGTGCCCCTGCTATTTTTAAGGAAGTTTCAAAGAAATGCAGAATAAATGAGTTAAATGGTGCCAGCAAAGCAGCCATTAGAAAAGCTAGCACAGGGAAACAAAATACATAAAAACTTAAAACATTTAAGACTAGACATACACTCATGTTTGTAATCTTATACTGACTAGAAAAGCAAGGGCAACTCATATCTTACATATTGCACTAACATTAAAAGTATTTCTTAAACTACAGTAGTACAAATCCTGAATTTTCCAAGGGAAATATGTTCAAACATTCCTTTCAATTGACTAGCTTAAAAATGTTCAACTGCAAATGAGTTTTAAAGGCTGAAAAAGCTTCCAGCCTACTTCCGATTGTCTAATGTGGTATCGCTTTTCATGTCTTTCAGTTGCTGTTTTGTGCAAAAATTACATAGTTCTACACTCAAAACATCAAGGCCAATGAAATGGTCATGCAAGAAATACAGCATCTTTAGCAGTGCATGCCTAATGTAGGGAGACCCACACCTTCCCCAGCTATTGCAGATGATGCTGCACAAGGGATATTCTGAGAACGCCAGTCTTACACAGTCCTACTACAGAAGCAAACCGTCCTATGAAAAACAGACTAAATTACAAATGTAAAATAAGAAAAGACTGACTGCATATGCATGTTGGTAATCTGTCTTCATATCCTAGAAATAGTAAGTTACCTGCATGCACATCAACAATGACAGGAAAGCCCGAAAACCATCCAGGAATGCTGTCCGCAGCTTCTCTGTCCAGTCTGTTGGCTTGCTGATTAAAATATATCTGTCAAGCAAGCAAGTAAACTTAGTTATGTGACACATTCATCAAATCTCACTTCTTAAAGAAACTTATTACATACACGTGAAACGCATGCATTCAAACTTATGAAAAAAAAATCCAACACTAGACAAACCATATCAGGCTCATGCAATCAATATGTGTGTGTCTCTCTCTGAATGTAGGTTTGGTCTGATTACTTAGCTTGTTCACAGTTAACTAATTTTGCAAGTGGACAGTACAGTAACCTAGTCAAGGTCTTCAAAGTGCATATATCTTGCACTTTGCTGTTTTAGCAAATACTACAGATCAGACAGAAATCTATTTGATTATCAAATTCTCTTTGCCCTTCCTGGTTCAGTCTATACATCTTGTAATTATTTCCCATTATTAATACTGTTTTTTTTTTTTTTTTTTTTTTATTTCCCCAGTAATGTTGTTCCAGGCACATAGTAAAAACTTTCTGAAAGGATCAAGTTCTTCACATATCCCCTAAAATGAGGCACAATCATCTTCACAGAAACTTTCACACAAACAAACCTCTTAACCAGTCTCCACTACATCTTCTATCACAATTCAAACTATGAAAAAAAGGTTAACAATCAGAGAATATAAAATAAGTACAAACAATAAGAAATATATGACAACTGAACTTGTAGATGTTGGAGGTGTCCTCTCATAGGCATGTATACATACCAGACCAAAAGGCAATGCATAACCCTAAAATACCCCCCCCACACACACACACACACACACACACACACACACACACACACACACACACACACACACACACACACACACACACACACACACACACACACAACCTAAGTATATATACAGCTCTGTCTAAAATACTTCTAAATTAGTACCAAAACAACCGTGTATAGAGGACCAAACAAACCAAAACTTCACAACCTTCATATTATGGATATGAAATCAAAACAAGAAATTAACCATACATTAGCCTGAAAGGAAAGGGAAAAGGGAATCACAGTGACCATAACCTTGGATGAAAAGAAGTCACAATATTAAGCATGTATAGTTCTTAGGGAAAGACGACTACAGCTGGGCAGACAAATCAGTGGGTGTACACCACCAACACCTTTTTTTTCCAATAAACATCTTTATTAAATTATCACGTATGACGTAGGCAAGCTTACATTTATTTAAATGAAAAACAAACACTGACAGCACTTTAGTTGCAAAAATTATACATCACAGACACCACTGAAACAACTGTAGTTGCAGACACTATACATCACTTATAATCTATCCAATCATTGTCAGTTAAGCATTATATGGCTCATTAAAATCCTGCTTCTTAAACCTCGTTTCTTCAGTGCAAATACTGTTCCCACATTTCCCATTTTTTCCTATGTAGTTTGATCCATCCCTTTTCTAAAGATCCCAATTCCATTTGTTTTATCTCTGTTACTATTTCACTACTTCTAGTAAAGTTGGTAGTAATTGCTTTTTTTGGCAGCCACCATAATTAGACTCAGCAAGGCTTTACTAAACCTAGGCAATTCTGATTCTGTATCGTAGCTCAAAAAAATCATCTCCCCAGTCAATCCAATCCACTCACCCAGCATCTCTGACAGAGTGGTCACAGCAGGGAATCCCTAAAGTCCACCACCACACTACACTCCTAAAAAATATGTTCCCAGCCATCTCTTTCTTGTCCGTCAACACCTCCAACATTTGCTATCCACCTGAGGAAAATTTCTTTGGAATCTACTTTGGGTATAAAAATACTTAAACATGTCCAGGCAAAGTTCATAGGTTTATACTAGGCTATCTGCCCTGGGGCAATTATAAGCCTAGCCCGATTCTATATGGCTTACGCCACCCCTTGATTTGAGTATACTGTGCCCTTTTTAAGGTTTAGTTTACTGTGCCTCTGTCTAACAGTGACACGGGAGTAATCCCTGGGACAAACCTACGATCCCCCATCCACCTATCGAGATTTTTCTTGAAGAGATTCAGTGAGGTGCTCTGCCTCACATGAACTGGAATTCTATTCCAGAGCGAAGGGAGCCTCTGGGTTATGAACCTGTCCCTCCAGCAAGTTCTATTTATTTCTGTGCTGAAGTTCAAGTCCATCGAGCGTGTGGCTCTAAGGGATTTAGATTTACTGAGGTGGAGCATGTCCATTAATTCTGGATTTGACATAGCTTTGTATGTCAGGCATAGATCGCCTCGAAGTAGGCGGTATGCAACTGAGTAGAGGTGGAGTTTCTTTAACTGAGCAGCATATGGCATCTGTTTGAGACCCTTGATCCTCTTGGTGACATACTTTTGGGGTCTTTCTAATTGCTGCAGGTGTTGGGTAAGGTACATCCCAAAAGGGGCATTGTATTCTATGATGGGCCTGATGAGGGATGAATAAAGGGGCACGATTACCTCTCGATCTAGATGTGAAACCCTTTGTGATGAGGTGGGCTATGTAGAAGGCCTTTCTAACCACTTTGGCAATGTGGTTTTCAAAGGAGAGGTTGCTATCAACTTGGGTCCCCAGGTCCCTAATAACTTTCTCTGTACTTAATGGGTTTCCGCTTATGTGGTAATTTGTGGGCACATTGTTTTTGCCAAAGGGTATGACCATACATTTTTTGGCATTTAGCTTTAAACCATGGCGCTGGCACCAGTTATCTGTCTCTGTGAGACCTTTTTGAAGGATGTTTGTGTCAGCTGGAGAGTTGATTATGGCGCCCAGTTTGCAGTCGTCTGCAAACTTGGTGAGCCATAGTCCTCCCACGTTTTCCTGTACCTCGGAAAAGTATATACCGAACAAGAGTGGTCCCAGGATAGAACCCTGTGGGACGCCACTTGTGACCGGTTTCGAGTCTGACATGGCTCCAGCAACTCTCACTCTGTGGGTTCTGTCTTTGAGCCAGTTTGTGACCCATCTTGTGACATAGGGGTTTATATTTAAGCTGGATAGCTTATCTATGATTCCCGAGTGGGGTATTGTGTCAAATGCCTTCGCAAGGTCCAGAGAGGTTGTGTGGACTACCTTCCCTTCATCTATGGCTTTGGTGACTGTTTCGAAGAAGTCAACCAGGTTCAAAAGGCAGGATCTGCCCTTGACAAAGCCGAACTGGATAGGATCTAGTGTCTGTAGGTCCCCAATGTCTTTGCTTATGAGCTCCATGATGATCCTCGCCATAGCCTTGCAGACTAAGCTAGTCAGGCTTATGGGGCGATAGTTTCCAGGGTCTGTAGAGGCTCCACCTTTGTGGAGTGGGACCACTGTTGCGGTACGCCATTCTGTGGGCACATATCCTGTAGTGAGGCAGAGATTGTATAGCTGTTTTATTTGAGGGATTAGTTCCTCTTGGAGTTCATGTAGGTCGCAACCTGGGACGCCATCTGGTCCCATGGAAGCAGTGTTTTTTGCTTTGGAGAGGGCAGCCTTCACCTGAGCATCAGAGATGTTTGGGAGGCAGCCCTCTGTCGGGATAGATACTTGCTCTTTTGCGGGTGGAGAAGTTTGCACTGAACCTGTCTGCCAGGATATTGGCGATGTCTGTGGGTTCAGTGTATTTTTTGTCGTTTAGAATCAACTCAGAACAAGTCTGGGAGTTGCATCCCAGGTTTCTAACATAACTGAAAAAAAACTTATGATTGTCTTTGGTGTCCTGTGCAATTTCTCTCTCGAAGCTGGCCTTGGAGGATTTTATGAGGGATCATAATTTTTTGCTAGTACTGATCAGAGGTGCCTTCCCTATTAGGGATTTTGCTCTATCATGTAGTAGCTTCCTCCTTCTGTTGTACAGTTTATTTATGGCAGGGGTCCACCAGACTGGACGCCTGCCTTTGGATGATTGGGTCTTGGCTTTGTTTGGGATAGCATGATCCATGCATTCCTGGAGATGTCCGTAGAATGCGTTTATATAGGATTCTGCAGTTTTGGAATTGACCCAAAATGGCCAATAAAACTACAGTTTCAAGTCAGTAACCACTCCCACAGGGGCGGGCAGGCAGGCTGCTCAATGTTTTTCACTGCCACTGATCAACAGAGAGACTTCCCTTTAGCCCAAGCAAAAAATGGCCTCACAGAAACTTACAAACAGTTCAAGAACAGCAAGCCTGTAACTGAACGTTTTTAAATCTCAGAAAAGTGGGGGAAAAAGCAAGATTTTTTTTGTTTTTTTTTTTGTTTTTTCTGAGATAGCAGAGGTTCACAAGTATCAAGTTATAACAGTGCAGTAAATGACCCCACACAAGAGTGCTAGGCCAAAGACAGATAAAATGCAAGTTTTGAGAAAAAAACGATTTTAAAAATAAGTGCAAACAGGAAATTTAGTAAACAGCTCTAGGTTGTGCTCTAAATACAGTTACTAATGCAGAAATCAAGTTTAACAAGCCAGAAAATGCTCAAAATAGGCTGCTATGCAGAAAAACTTAGCAAATAAACTAAGGTTCCTAAACCTTCCAGAGTTTGTTGCATATTTGAGAGATATACATATATACCCCCATTGTCTGTTTGTGAATTGCTAATCTGATCTCTTTCCAATCCTTTCTAATCTTCTCTAATTGATTCTTATAATTATCATGCAATATTTTACATGCTCTACTAATTATTCCTTTAACAGCAGTTTCTGTTCTCGATTCTATTAAAAACTCTACTAGTGCTGGTCTTTCATATAGGACCCCCCTATTTCTTTCTCTCTGCCTATACACGTTGATATCAATCCTTGACAGGGAAGGCAATCCCTAACCTACAGTCTAAATACATTCTTCTCCTCTTCCCATCCTATTACCTTTCTCTTTCTAGTTATTTGCTCCCAATACCTTGGCTCCTTTGCCAGTTTTCTCCAATAAATTCCACCCCCCGACTACTATATGCATCTCTAACCACAGTGTCCACTGAAAAATTCTCGTGTGGTAACTCGCTATAGAAAAAAAAAAAAAAAAAAAGAGTGATGGAGGCAGCCACAGATTACAGAAGTTGAAAAATTAGTCTGGCAGGTGCTTTTTTGCCTGAAAGGATGTATGGTACTTGATTTAGTAGGTTGTCAACCCGTTGTCTGGAAGTTTTGCAATCTAAGGAGTTGCGTCCAAATGTACCCCAATGAATTCTTGCCTGGACTGGAAGCAACTTGGATTTGTCTAGAGTCACTGTAATGTGCAGATAACACAAGAGGAGCAAGAAATCCCTGGAGTGGAGAAGATCCTTGTGGAAATGATCCAGTTGTCTAATTGTGAGAACACTCAAAAACCATGGAGATGAGCTGCGATCACTGCCATGCGTTTGGTGAACACCCAGGAGACTGTGGTGAGACCAAAGGATGGGGTCCTAAACTGAAAATGACTGACTCCTAGATGGAAGTGGAACACTTTATCGCCCATCCATCATAACGTGGTAGTAAGCATCCTGACGGTCTATCAAGCACATCCAGTTGTTCTTTTCCTCAATAACAGGAAGATGGACTGAACTGTGACCATCCAAACCTTTGATATACAGAATGAGATGACTGAGGTCCAAAATGGGTCTGAGGTCAGTGTTCTTTTTTGGCACCAAAAATAATCTTAAGTTCCAGATCCATGTTTGGTCCGGTGGGACCTCCTGGAAGAATAATTTTTCTAGCGGCTTTCTTTATTTCTAGGACAGCTGCTCTTCCTTGAGAGGGAAGAATGTCCAGTAGTTTCCATGATGATGGAGGGGGCAAAGGAAGGGAACGGAATAATGTTCTGCACCAAGGTCTCTTTAGTGATGGATGCTCCAGGATTTGGGGTGCAGAGATAAGTGGCAATGGCATGAGGAACACCAAGAAGGATTTTTTTTATAGGGTAAGGAAAAATAGAACAGGAACTAGAAGAAACACCCTATGACTTAATCCAAGTCACCTGAGCGGTGAAGTATGTCTTACTCTAATGAGCTGCAAATGAGATTTGTGGTAATGTCAGGGAAAAGAGGGGAGAGCTTTGGATCCTATGTTTAGAGCAGCCAAAGTCGGATCCAAGGTTAGCTCCAAAGACCCATCTGCTGCAAATGGACAAAAGAGACATCAGATCCAAATGTTAACCACTGCGAATATTTCTAGTGCCTATCTGTGTTCAGTTTATATTAAAATGCTCTAGCACAGTTTTTAAATCTCAAACACTCAGTCTGCTCTGCCATGGAGTCTATTTTAAGAAAACAAGCAAAATTAATATACAAGGACAGTACTTCCATGAATATAAATTCAACTAACCATGTAGATTCTACGCGAGGCTTTGCCTCCTCATACCCCTGAACTTAAATACAAGAATTCTTGAGGTTGCATTGCACAGCCCAGAAAAAAAGGATACATACACTAACACAAACTTTGCTGCCTTATTTCACCAATGGCAACAAAAATCCATTCAAAGAACTGCCAACTTCAATTATTGACTTTTCCATCAGTAGAATGACCAGGCAGTTACCAGGATCTATCAAATGACTGCACATCTTTAACATCTGGAAGTACAGCGTTAGTGTGATCAAGGTTTATGTACACAAACCAACAGTTTCTATAAATGCTTATTAGAATTAGAAAAAGGCTTTTTTCATTACTCTGCGTTCGTAACGGACACTCCTCAACTTAGAAATTCTGCATACTTAACAAGGGGAATATTACTTCTATCTTACTGCATCTATAACTTCTCAATATGTACATGGATTTTA
This sequence comes from Protopterus annectens, assembly GCF_019279795.1. NCBI lineage: Eukaryota > Metazoa > Chordata > Ceratodontiformes > Protopteridae > Protopterus > Protopterus annectens. Next base: position 487,300,588 of record NC_056737.1, on the reverse strand, counting down.
TTTCTCAAGCTACAAGGACAGGACAGCACTTCCAGATATTAAAATTTTAGTCAAGGATAGGTGAAGATTCCAACTACGTAATGGTGGTAGATGTAGGGCTGATGGTAGTAAGAACAACTTGTTTCAAAAGCTCCCCAGTAGGTATGGCGGATAGGCCAGCAGACAGAAGAGTAGGAGGGTGGGAGTTGTACTACAACACTGCTCTACTCAAACATCTACAATTACGTTAAGTGTGAAAAATTTATTGTGTTCATTGTAATCAGCTTTGCAGCACTTATTCTTGGGCGTTCTCCCAAAGCTACAATTTGGGGGACAGGCAGTCAACTGGCCCCTGGGAAAGCAAGTTGTGTAGGATAGCAGTAGCAAAATCTGCCCTAGCCCTGGAGCCACTGGCTAAATAGCAATGTTTAATACACATGTGAACAGATTTCCATACATAGCCCATCCTAGAAGCTGCCACATGGACAACTTTAAGGAATGGTGGCTGCACTGTGTCTGCTTAAGTGGGTTCTGACACGAGTTGATGATGGCTTACCATAATCGGAATAGCAGACTCTAATGCAATTGGCTATCTATTAAGAGATGGTGTGCTGGGAGATGGGCTCTGCCTTCTCTCTCTTCAGCAAAGGCCACTAGTCGCTGCTTTGCTTTACTAAGAAACTTATCCCTGTCAGTCAACATTCAGGAAATGCAGGATTTGCTTGGCTTTATTCTGCGGGTTTGGGAAGAACACTGGCAAGTGAATAGCTTGATTCAAGGAGAATTCTGACACTACTTTATGCCTTAAGGAGGGGTTAGTTCTAAGGGTTATTCTGTTCCAAGGGGCATTGGGGTGGTCCTTGCACATCAGGGTCTGTAGCTCTGAAGACACGCCTGATTTAAGAGATGGCTATCAGTAGGGTGGGTCTTCCAAGTGAGCATCCATTGAGGAGTTGTTGTTGGCTCAAAGGGTAATGTAAGTTACTCTAATACACAGATTAAATCCCGGGTTGGGACAGGATTTTTCCTTGGGGGGGGGGGGCCTTAGAGGTATAAGCCCTTTTACAAATAGTTTCAGGTTAGGGTTAGAATAGATGGGGGAAGCAAGTAAGACAGGCAGAGATGGGTGACACATGTAAGTTACTACTGAAATTAAAAAGCCCCTCAATCTCAAATGGTATTCCAGCACTGAGGTTATGTCAGCATGAGAAGGTCCGATTTATTTGTTCTTGCACCAAAGTGAAAACGTTCTCCATTTGCGCAAGTATGATCTACTGTTATTTGGTTTCTTACCTCTCTCAGGATCTTCAGCACTTCTGTAGAGTAGTTTACATTATGTGGACTCAGAAACCAATCCTGCAGTACTCCCTATTAGTTTGAGGGTGGTCAAATAAGGATGAATGATAGATCCCTTTAGCTATGTGAGTAGGTCTTATCACTTGTGGGAGAAGAAGTTATGTACTCACCATAACGTTCCATCTGAGTAGTTGTACTTCATTTGTCTTCAACTGTGGGATACAGATCTATATCAGATCAGAGCCAGCAAATATTACTAGCATCAGCTCCAAGCTCCAGACTCCTCCCCTTACCCATAATACACCTCCACTTCCTTCCATCCCCAGATAGAATTTGCTGAACTTATACTTAGAACCCAACCTGATAACATACTTGTGACCTATACTGCAGCCCATAAGCTGGACATGTGCCAAGGTCCGGGGGAAGGAGTGAGGGCCGGTTGAAAACAAATTAAGTACAACTACTCAGATGAAATGTTATGGTGAGTACATAACTTCTTTATCTGACGTAGTTTACTTCATTTGGTCTTCAACCTGTGGGACAGAGTCCCCGGCTACTAAACTTCTGGGAGGCCCTCATGGAAGGATATTCCGGAGCACCGCGGAGCCAAAGGATGCTCTCCTTCTGGAAGTCAAATCCAATTTGTAATGAGAAATAAATGTATGAGAGGAGGACCAAGTAGATGCAGAGCAAATGTCATCCAAAGACACACTAGACCAGAAAGCCACAGACATAGCCATGGACCTAGTGGAATGAGCTTTTACCGGACCTGGAGGAGACGTGCCTTTGTCCTTATAGACTTGCAGGATGCATGAAGAAATCCATCTAGCTATAGTGACCTTGGAAATTGTTTCCTTCTATAGACCCTTTTTGGGCAAACCTAACAACTGATCAGATTTACGAAAAATGTTTGTCCTGTGTAAATAGAATCGCAACTATCTATCAACATCAAACATGTGTAGCTTGTATTCCATCTTGTTCGTAAAATTGGGAAAGAAACACAGGAAAATTTATAGTCTGTGATATTGACTGGTGATGCCACCTTAGGAAGAAAAGATGGATTGGTTCAAAGGGAAACTCTGTCTTTATGAAAACTCATGTACGGAAATTTGATAGACAAGGCCTGTAATTCCAAAACCCTTCTAGCAGAGGTAATAGCTACCAGAAAAGCTGTTTTCCACTACAGAAATTTTAGATCTGCAGTAGCAGCAGGCTCGAAAGGTGAAGCGACCAGAGCCTGGAGAGCCATAGTAAGGTCCCACGTGGGCGTAGCAAAGAGGTGCCTTTGATAAAAGCTTTACACAGTCTGGAAGATGCTAAGGATGCAATATTCCCGCCTACATGAAAATGGGAAATGGAAGCCAAGTGAACTTTGACAGTAGAAGAACAAGCTCCATGCTGGAAAATATCAGCTAGAAAATCAAGAATAGCAGAAATACGACCCATGAAAGGGTCTAAACTCCTCTGAGAGGCCCAGAAAGAAAAAAATTTCCACATGCTGAGATAAACCTTTCTGGCTGAAGACTTATGAGCAGCTACCAAAATAGATCTGAGGATAGTCCGGGAGTCCTAGCAATTACGGAAACTGGAGCAGCCAAAGCCGTGAGCTTCAGGCTGTCCAGACTTGGATGCGGCACCCCGAGGGGTGTGAAATCAGATCCTGAATGGGATCTAGGATCCAAGGTGGAGCCAGAAGGTGAGACCAAAGTAAGGGAAACCATACCTGGCGAGGCCAGAATGGGGCAATGAGGATCACCTTGCTCCCCAGTCGACAAGCTTTCTGCAGAAACTTCTGAAGGAGAGGTACTCTCAGGTAAGTACACAGAAGATCGGGAGGCCAAGCATGAACTAGAGCGTCTCTGGGGGACTCTCCCGGCGGGGGGGGGGGGTTCGGAGCGAAAAACCTGCTGCACTTCGCCTTGGAAGGAGATGCGAAGAGATTGCAGCAAGGTTGACCCCACTCGCTGAAGATCTGTTCCGCTACCGACAGATTCAGAGAGCACTCGTAAGGCATGAATGCTGGACCGTCCTGGAATGTGTGTTGCAATGAGAAAGCGACTGGTGGAGATCGCCCATTCCCACACTCTCATGGCCTCGCGACAAAGGGGGTAAGATCTGGTTCCTCCCAGTTTGTTGATATACCAGACTACTGACATGTTGTCTGACTGAATGGCAATCGTCCCCAGAGGAACAAAGGCATGAAGGGCTTGCAACACTAGGACCGCCCTCATCTCTAAGATACTGATATGCAAGCTGGTCTCTATGGGGGACCACAGGCCTTGGACTGTTCTGCCCGAACAATGCCCCCCCACCACCCAAGCTGGAAGGCATCCAGCGTCACTGTGGTTTGGGCCGGGGCTGGAACAAAGCCAAAATGTCCAGAAAGCTCATCCACCATATGAGGGAAGACTGACACACTCGACTTAGGTGGATAGGATAAGTTAGTGGTAGTTCCAACAGGGACCACTGAATCGTTACAGCCCACTGAAAAATCCGCATGTGTAGCCGAGCACACAGAAGAGTTATGGTAGTCGACATCGAGCCTAGGGCCCTCAACACTGATTCCGCCATCGGGAGGTATGAATGGTAGATCAGGGAGACATGCATCCTGAGGTTTGAACTCTCTCAGACGTCAGGAATACTTTGCACTGAAGTGAATCTATCCTGGCACCAATGTAGTCTATTACCTGTACAGGATCTAGGAGAGATTTGGATGTGTTTATTCTGATACCCAAACTCAGGACAAGTGTCAGAAAGTAATCCCTGGTTTGGGAAAGTAGATGCCTGGTGGGAGCAGTGAGGATTGGCCAGGTATGGATAGACCTGAATCCCCTGGAGCCTCAGGTGAGCCGCTACAACCACCACCACTTTGGTGAATACCCTGGGGGCTGTGGTGAGACCAAAGGGTAGGGCTCAAAATTGATAATGATTGGCCCCTAGCCGGAAGGGGAGGAACCATCTGGAGCTTCTGTGTACGTGTGTGTGCTAGTAAGCATCCTGGAGGTCTAACGAGCACATCCAGTTGCTCTCTTGCAGGTACGGCATGATTTGTGTAGTGTGACCATCCAGAACTTCATTTTGGCAGGTTCAGGGTAGAGAAGTTCAAAATGGGCCTTAAGTCCCCCGTTATCTTTGGCACCAAAAAAAACCTGGAGTAGAAGCCCGATCTGGACTGCTCGTGGGGCAATTTCAATGGCTCGTTTTCTTAGCAGCTTGGAAATTTCCTGTGCTGCTGCCTCCCTTTGCATGCGTGGAACATCCGGGAGGTGTCTGGGAGATATGGGGTAACCCATGAAGAAGACAGAATATTCTCTGGATAAGATTTAAAGCACCCAGCAGTCCATTGTTATTGACTCCCATGCTGCTGGGTGCAAGGACAATCTCCATCATCTAAATCTGTGTTGTCCTCGGTTAGGGACTCGGCAGGGGGGGGTCCAAGTGCCTCCTCTTGCACGTATGCTTGCGAGGCACATCTCCAGTGGGGCTCTCAGGGGAACACTCACAAGCCATGTGTTCCTTAGGGGGAACAGTCTGGGACTCAGAGCATGGACTGTCCCTCTGGTAAGACAATGGGGACCAGAGACAGAGCCGAGGGGGGTCTGGGTGGTGTCCGAGGGGGCAGTCAGGGGTCTCGATTTGATGAAGAGGACCCTTTCTATCACATTGAATGTAGAAGGACAGCAGACCTCTTGGGAAGCTAATAAAAAAGCCGGTCTCCTCGGGTCCGACGCGAGAATCAGAGCAGGTCCCAAAGTGGACAGAGTTCCGAGGGAGAGGACAAGGACAGACATTGGAGCTGATGTTAAAGTTTAAACTCCCAACACCCAAGCTCCAGCTCCAAGAATGGTTCGGATCTGAACTGGTCGGATCAGAGATGCTCCAGGCAGCTGTCGACGTTGAGGAAACAAGTACCATCGGCGCCAACCCCATCTGGATCTGTGTACGGATAAAGCGCCTCATCATCTTATCCAGATCCATATCTGTTAAGGAGTGGGTTGACCATGACGAGGCAAATGACTCTAACTTGGTGGGTTGGGGAACAGAGGCCCAGGTGACTGAACGTGCCTCTACCGGCTCCAAAGAGAACCTCTGAGACCGGAGTCAGGGATCCGTGCTGACTTCCTCGGAGAAGCGAGGTCTGGGGACCTCTTCCTCTTTTCCTTCGTCTTCTACTCTCTCTCCCGCTCTCTACCTCTCCTCTGCTCGCTACCACAGGCTTATATGCAGGAGTTTGAGTCCCAGCCTGGGAGGGAGGAGAGCCCAGAGGAAGAGAAGAGGGAGAGGCAGTCACAGCAGCTGCTATGACTGAAGCCGAAGACTAGGAAGGAGGATCAACAGAAGGAAGCAGACCTTTGAGGGCCAACTTGGCCCTCCTATCTTTTAAAGCTTGGGAGTTGAACCCTTTACAAATAGAGCAATCCATACTAAGGTAGGTCATACCTAAGCACAACACACACAGAGTGTGGCTATCCGCTGGGGAGAGCTTATGGCCACACACTGTGCAGCGCACGCAAGCTTTTCAGCCATCCTGTGAGAAGGAAAGAAGCCTTAAGAAAAAAAACAGGCCAAAACTTTCTCAACTCTAGGGCATCACAGAACAAACTACTCTATATATCTACCTAAACAAACCAACACTCGAAGCCAAAGCAATGGGAGGGGAGAAGGGGTACCTAAACTAACATAGATCGGCTAAAGAAAAGGAACGTTTTAAACTTACAGTAGAGAAATAACCCACTGCTAGCTGGAGCTCTGAAGACATGATGTATAATAAATTGCAGCAAACCAGATCTGGGGATGGAAGGCAGTAGAGGTGTATTATGGGAAAGGGGAGGAGTCTGGAGCTCAGTGCTGATGCTAGTAATATTTGTTGGCTCAGATCCGATACGGATCTGTATCCCACAGGTTGAAGACCAAATGAAGGAAACTACTTCAGATTGCAATACTTCCCTTCGTTGAGGGTCAGGCAGAAGGAGAACTAATGTTGGCTTGGCCAGAAGGTGACTTGACTATCATGCTCTGCCTGTCTGATGTCACCTTTATCAGTACCCCAGGGGAAATGGCAGAAAGGTAGAAAGAAAGAGGCATTCCCATTTGAAGAAGGTGTCTGCTCTCCATGTTCCTGTCTGTTGGGTTTTGGAGCAGGTGAATTCAACTACCCCTCCATCAACTGGGAAAAACTACTCGTGCACCAATACACTGGCCCAACACTTCCTAGAATTCATCAATTCCAATTCCTTGGACCCACTCATTCTTACCCCCACTTGAGGAAGCAACATCCTTGACCTGGTTATTACTAACATGGGCAACCATTGCTCTACACCAAAAGTCAATTCCTCCCTGGTTAGATCCGACCACAAACTATGGGCTAGGCTTGTAAAGACTCCAGGGCCATTAGCCTAGTACACATTTATGAACCTCTGAAGTTGTCCACCCTGATGAGAGCCAAAAAGGTTTACACTGGAGTGTCCCCTTTAATGGGCGAGGTCCAGGAAGATCTCCCTTTATAGCATCCATTCACTGCAATCCAGAAGGTCTCCAGTCACAGAATCTGCGGAGGTGTTGCTCTGGCATAGGATATAGGATGCTGTCAGTGTCAGTTCCAGCTATGCCAAGAGCAAAACCTTTACTGCTAGACTGAACAGGTGGGTAGGAATGAGTTTCCCCTTTCATGTTTATGTAGCACATAACTGCGGCGTTGTCTGCTGAAAGTTGCAGTGCTCCTGGGGATATGCTGCTCTGAAGAGCTTTCATCACTAAAAACACTGCCACCAATTCCTTCAGGCTGATATGAAGTTTTCTTTTCTCTGGGACACAGAAACCTTGCAACTTTGTGGTTACTAATTCTGCTCCCCAGGTTACTCAGCTGTCTGTGGTGATGGTTTTGTCCGTCTCTGGTACAGAGAAGTTTGTATCTGGATTCAGGTTGATGGTGTTTTTCCACCAAAACAGTTTTAGGATAGATTTTCCCTGAATGAGACAATTGTCCAGGTAGGAGTAAAAGTGTATTCCTAGCATTCTGCAATAAGCTGTAACTGGAGCAAGCATTTGGTGAAAACTCTGGGTGGAGTAGATGCAGCAAATGCTAAAGCACAGAAAGTACAGTTTTGTACCTACCATAAATGTAGATGTCCGAACAGGATAGCATCTGCAGTCCTAACAAATGGGTTGTCCTGTCGTCAGGCAGCCCTTCGGTCGGCCGGATTCCAAAGTCTGGGTCTGGCCTCGGCTGGTATCGCACTTCACCCGACGTCATCTCTGCTGGTCTTCGGGTATAAAGGCATCAGCCAACGCCATTTTCCTCAGTGTTTCTTGCCCCAGATGCCAATTGCCCTCTTGGAAAGCTAAATTTTGGGTAAATGCCAATGTTTCCAAAAAAGTAGAAGGCAAACACAAAAAATAAGCATGTATGTACATATATACAAACAAATACACCATAAGAGATCCCCCCCAGCTAGCTATTAGGAGGGTAAATACCCTAGGAGTACCACAGAGGGGAAGGAGGGTGGGTAATCCTGACTGCAGATGCTATCCTGTTCGGACATCTACATTTATGGTAGGTACAAAACTGTACTATGTCCTTCAAGGATGCATCTGCAGTCCTAACAAATGGGTAGAGTACCATAGCCAAACTAGGGGAGGAGGAAGAAGAATTATGGTGTAGTTAGGATCCCTTGCAAAACAGCAGTGGCAAAGCCTGCTCGGGATCTAGAGTATAGAGGTAAGTTATAATGCTTGGCAAATGTATGCACGGAGGTCCAAGTAGCCGCCTCAATAATGTCCTTGGTAGCCACTCCTCGTAAGAAAGCTGTGGTAGTGGCTGTAGCCCTTGTAGAATGAGGCCTTATGTTCTGTGGAACTTGCTTTCCATGGTAGGAGTAACAGAATCTTATGCAATTTCCTATCCACTTGGAGATTGTCTGTTTGGAAATTGCTTTTCCTTCCCTTCCTGTTGCATAAGCTACTAGAAGCTGGTCAGTTTTTCTATTGCCCTTGGTTCTGTCCAGGTAGTAGCGCAACTGTCTGTGTACATCCAAGGTATGCAGCAGTCTTTCCCCCCTGTTCTGTGGATTGGGAAAGAAGGTAGGTAGGAGACACTCTGGATACCACCTTAGGCATAAATGTAGGATTAGTTCTCATGGACACTCTGTCTTGATGGAAGATTAGGAAGGGTTGTACTGCCATTAAGGCCTGTAGTTCCGAAACCCTCCTTGCTGAAGTAATTGCCTGTAGGAAAGCAGTTTTCCAGGATAGGTGTTGAAGGTCTGCTGTTGCTGCTGGTTCGAATGGAGGGAGTGTCAATTTTTCTAGCACAAAGTTCAAGTCCCATGCTGGTAATGGTGGTTTCCTAGGAGGTTTTACATTCTTGATTCCTCTGAGGAACTGCCTGAGTAGAGGATGTGAGAAGACAGGGGGATCGAAGCTGTATTCTGCAGAAATAGCTGATGCATGTATCTTGATGGAGGAATAGGACAGGCCTGTATGGAGAAGCTCTGCCAAATACTCCAGGATGTTGGCAATATCTATCTTTGACACATCTTTTCCTCTTTCAGTACTCCAAATGACAAACCTTTTCCATTTTCCTGCATAGTTCCTTCTTGTTGAAGGTCTGCGGGCCTCAAGGATAATGTCTTTAACCCTTTGGGATAAATCTGGGTTAGTTGCTCTTATGTAATGTTCCAGGCAGTCAGTTGCAGAGTTTTCAGGTTTGGATGCATGATGTTGTAGTCGCTCTGAGTTAACAGCAAGGGAATCAGGGGTAGTGTCCACGCCCCCCCCCCCCCCCGAGACATGCTCCTCAGCAATGGATACCAATGTTGTCTTGGCCAATTTGGAGCTATCAGAATTATCCTTGGACGTTCCTCTTTGATTTTCAGTAGTACCTTGTGCATCAAAGGAAGAGGTGGAAATGCATATGCTGTCAGGTCTTTCCAACTGAAGGATAGAGAGTCCACCTTCCATGCAAGTGGGTGGTATGTCCTTGTGCAGAATTTCTTGATCTGGTGATTGAGTGGGGATGCGAATAGGTCTATTTGTGGCATTCCCCATTTTTTTGCGATGGCCTTGAAGATGTCCGGGTGTAGCATCCATTCGTGAGCATCCGAGGTAGTTCTGCTTAACATGTCTGCTAGGATGTTTTCTTTTCCCGGTACAAATATTGCCTATAACTGAATGTTGTAGCTCAGAGCCATATTCCATAGGTCCAGAGCCATTCGACATAGGGGGTATGAATGAGTGCCTCCCTGTTTGTTGATGTACCACATGACTGTGGTGTTGTCTGTCCTTATCATTAATTGGCCTTCTTTGAGGAATGGTCTGAAATTCTGGATTGCTAGTTTTACTGCCAGCATTTCTTTTTGATTTATGTGCAGGTGCAGCTGATCTGGAGTCCATATCCTTGAATGCATTTGTCCAGCATGTGGGCCCCCCAACCTAAGTCTGAGGCGTCCGTTGTGATGGTTTGGCTTGCTTGAATGTTGTGGAAGGGCAAGCCTGGGTTTGACTGGCATGCTTGAGCCCACCATAGGAACTCTTGTTTCAGGCATGGGATTAGTGGTATCTCGGTTTCTAAGCTGTGCCTGTGTTGAGACCATAAATTCTTTAGGTACCACTGTAGCTTTCTCATGTGCAGTCTGGCATGGGGGACCAGGATTATGCATGATGCTATGAAGCCCAAGGCCTGCAGTACTTTCCTTGCTGTTAGTTTGTTCTGCTTTGTTAATGCCAAGAAGTAAAGAGGTAGATGTTCTTGTTTTTCTGCAGTTAGGAATGCCATCTGTTTTACTGTGTCCAATTCTGCACCCAAGAATGTTCTTGTTTGGGATGGTATCAGTCTTGACTTTTTTAAATTGACTGTGTATCCCAGGGCTTGTAGTAAGCAAATGACTCTTTGTAAGTCTTGTGTCAGCTTGCTTTTGTTGTCCGCTTGTATCAGGCAGTCGTCCAGGTATGGATAAATTTGGATTCCCTGTAGCCTGCAATGAGCGATTACTGATGCCAGGCATTTTGTGAATACTCTGGGCGCAGCAGATAAGCCAAAGGGCAATGCTGAGAATTGATAATGCTCTGATCCTGCAAGAAATCTGAGGTATCTTCTGCAATTTGGTCGTATGGGGACGTGCAGGTATGCCTCCTTGAGATCTAGAGTTACCAGCCAAAACTCGTTGCCCAGCATGGGAAGAAGTTGCTGTAGGGTCAGCATTTTGAATTTTGGAACAATGATGAATGTGTTTAAAGCGGACAGGTCGAGAATAGGTCTCCAACTTTTCTCTTTTCTTGGCACTAGGAAGAGTCTGGAATAAAATCCTTTGCCCTGTTCTGTAGGTGGCACCCTTTCCACAGCTCTCATCTTTGTTAATTGAGCTATCTGTTTTAGAGCTTCTGTTTTTTGATTTGGTGGTAGGTTTGGCATTCCTCTTTTTACTGGTAAGGTGTGGAAATGAAACCTGTAGCCTTGGTCTATAGTTTGCAAAATCCACTTGTCTCTTGTGATATAGTGCCAATTTTTTGAAAATAAGGCTAACTTTCCGCCTAAGGGTGCTGCTATTTGTTCCCTGGAAGGCGGTGTCAGAGCCAAGTCACTGTGTTTGTCCTGTTGCAGTGGCAGTGGTTGTGTCTGTGCCTCGTTGGGTATTGCCTTACCACTGGCGTCCCCTGTAGGCACCTCCTCTGGATTGATTTCTGCCTCTGGAACATCTATTCCTGCCTCTCTGAGATTTAGAGGAGTCTGGAAAGGACCAATTATTGGAAGGCCAGTTCCTGCTAAACCTTGGGGGCTGAACCTGTAGGAAATCTTTAACTGTTTGTACAGATTTTGCCTTCTCTTCCATTTTCTTCATTACTTGCTGGGCAGGAGAACCAAATAGACTGACCTTATCCATAGGAGCATCTAATAGCTTTGCTTTAACATGATCCGGCAAGACCTGTTCTTTCAACCATGCATGCCTTCTTATAACTGTGCCAGTCATGGCTGATCTAAATGAAGCCTCCAGTGCATCATAGCCACATTTTAAAGAATGGTTACTAACCTGCTGAATGTTATTCACCATTTCTAAAACATATTTCTTATCTAAGGAATCATCAGAGGACAGTTTTTTAGTTAACTGATCAAGCATAAACTCTTGGTATTGGATCATATGAAACTGACAGTTCAAAGCTCTAGCTGAGAGAGTAGCAGAGGTGTATACTTTTTTACCCCATCTCTCTAAGGAACTGGATTCCCTTTCAGAAGGGAGAGGGTTTTTCGCTGAGGTAGAAGCTACTGCCTTAGGCCCCAGGGAGATAGTCTCAGGATCTGCAAGGGGAGCCTTGTATAAGTGGTGATGAGTGTCCGGTACCCTGTAAAACCTATCGGGCTTGGCAGGGGCTGGAGGTAAGGTATCAGGAGCAGTGCAAACATCATTAAATGCATCATCCACAACTGGAAGAACTGGAGGTATAGCTAAGGGCCTATGTTGCGGTAAGTGTAGAAAAGTCCTAAGCCTTTTTCTTGAATCTGAGAAATCTTGTCTCTGCCATTGGAATTGCTCTCTCATGGCATGTAAGGTTTCCCCAAAGGAAAATTCCTCTGGTGGAGAGGCAGAAGGTATAGATTCTTCAGCATTGGAATCTTCATAAGTAGAAAAAGGAGCCTCTGGATGGTCTGTATTGTCTGAGTCATCAGAAGAGTCATCTGAGGACACTGGCTCGGGGGGCTCTGCTCTAGGTCTCTTTTCTGGAGGTTGAGAGGCCCTGTCTGGGAGAGATTGGGATCCCCTTATTAAAGAGATGAGATCCTCTGCCAAAGTAAGCATTTGGGAACTGGAACTGGGCCTGTGAGAGGGGGGCTTAACAGGCACAGACTTAACAGTTTTGGCTGCTTTAGCCCTGGCAAAGGCTTTTATAGACATGGCTGCAGGAGGCCTAGCAGCACCACGTGCTGGGGTAGAGACATCCAACGGGATGGTGTCCGATAATTCTAGAGAAACCACATTAGTAGGCAAAACTTCAGAGGCAGATTCAACTAGGGTAGCAGGAGCCTCGGTAGTAGTCATGGATTCGGCTGAAGATTGACCCGTTTGCTCGGTTTCGGCCGAAACCGAGACACTCGTGGTTTGCTTAACCGTGGTTTCGGCCGAAACCGCGGACCGCGAGTGTCGGTCTTTTTCTTAACAATTTGAGAAGTCGGAGGATCCGACGGCATAATGTACGCAAAATCTGAGCCGAAAAACTGTTCAGCAAACTCCGACCGATGCCTAAGCGTTCGTCGGTTGAAAGAAGCACAGGCTAAACAGGCCGCTACGTCGTGGTCTGGGCCTAAACAAGGTAAGCAGTAAGAGTGGAAATCTTTATGAGGTATTTGTTTCCCACAAGTTAAACAGTTATTCACTTTTTCTGACATCGGCTGGGGCAAGAAAGAGTCCCCAACGGGGTACTTAGCTTTTTAGAAGTCTTCGAAGTAGTATTCGGTAGTAGTAATCTCTGGATCTGACCGACCGGCACTTGCGAACAGCTTCTGCTTCGGGCGCCACGTGGCAAGAAAGACCGAGGAAAATGGCGTCGGCTGATGCCTTTATACCCGAAGACCAGCAGAGATGACGTCGGGTGAAGTGCGACACCAGCCGAGGCCAGACCCAGACTTTGGAATCCGGCCGACCGAAGGGCTGCCTGACGACAGGACAACCCATTTGTTAGGACTGCAGATGCATCCTTGAAGGACATCTGGTAGTGCAACACCTGTTGCTACAAAACAAAAGCCGTTCCTGTGCTCTTTTGCAAAAGGAATGTGAGGAAAGGGCATTCTTCAGATCTACTGTAACCATGTAGGCTCTTGCCAAGATCACTGGTAGCAGTTTTTGAAGGGTCAGCATTTTAAATTTCGGATGATTGATTATCTTGTTTAACTTTGAGAGGCTTCAGATTTTCCCAAAGTGCCTTCCTTCTTTTCTTGAGACTAGAAAATTCCTGGAGTAGAACCTTGTTGCTTCTTCATCTCTGAACTGAATGAAATAACCCTTTTCTATGATGTTTAGTACAAACTAGTCTGAAGTGATTCTTTTCCATTGGTGTAGAAAGGAATAAAGTCTTCCTGTTACAGAGGCGGGAAAGAAGGTGGTATTGGGGAGGGAGAGAGAAGGGAGCTGTGCATAGTCACAGCCGTTCTCTGGGGAGATAAAGTCACTGGATTCCCAAAGTCTAGGATATTTTCTCAGGGTGCCATCTTCTGGACTGTCTAGGGTCTTTCTGATCAGGCAGGCCTATCACAACCTTGATAAGGAAGCAGAGGCCAAGGCTTAGAAGAATAACTCCTATTATATCTAGGCATGGAAGACAAATAAAATTCTTTTAAAGTTTTATTTGCTTCCCTTTTTTAATCCAATTTCTTGAAAACTTTTTCTGCAGGGAGTCTTAAAAGGAATTCTTTATCCATAGGGCATCCATGAGTTTGGCCTTTACTTGATCAGAAAGTGGCAGAGACCTCAGCCAGGGGTGCCTGTGAATGACAGGGCCAGTAACAGCCACCCTGCTTGATTCATCTAATGTGTCACAACCATACTTCAGAGATTGTCTGAAAACCTGCAGTGTTGCTCTAGCTATCTCCCGTATGTTCCTTTCTAAAGCCTTGTCTGCAATGCCCTTTGCCTTAGTAATGACTTTTTTCTGTAAGGACTTAGATATTTTAACGTGTGAATTTGGTAACTGAAGGCCGTCGCGGAGAGAGAATAGCAGATATACAAGTTTTTTTTTTTCTAATCCGTCTAGCAATCTATCCTTCCTATCATTAGGTAAGGGGTGTCTAGGGGCACTCTTAGTGGCTTCAGAAGACACTACAGAAGAATTTGCTTGTGAGCATCAAGCACTCTATAAAAATAATCTGGTTTCCTTGGATCCTTGGAGCAAGTGCAGACAGATGTCTTCAAAAACATCTACTACCACATGGACTGGAGGAACAGCTAGTTGTCCGGGAGACGTCAGACTTAAATGCTGCCTGTAATAAGTCTGAGCCCGAGAGAATTCCTTGTTTCTAAATGAATGGTCTCCATCTTATGTAAGGTATCCCCAAAAGGAAAAATTTTCTGGGGGAAAGAGAGGGTATCATCTGAATCAAAGCCAGGGTAGGATTGAGATTGGAGGTATTCAGAGTAAGATCATTCTTCCTCATCTTCGGATCCTGAAGAATCAGATCCCCCCTGAAAAGATACATCTCTCGGTCTTATACTGGAGGTGGCTTCAGAAGTATATTGTACGAGTCTGTAGTGCTTGGCTGGTCTTCCTAGATTTCATGAAGGCCATGAATTCTTGTGCAATTTTAAGGTTGTCCAGAGTTTTGACCTGGGCTGTACAGGCTGATAAATGGAACACAGGATGAGGCAAGCTGAGTGGTCACTTCAATTTACGACTTCAGACCCAACCAATATTGGTGTAGAAAGCAAAATTGAATGACATGCTGTCACAGTGGCCATCCGAGGGGGCTTGGCCTAGTAGCCATCGAACCTCAGAACAGTAAAAGCACCTCACCAGAGTCAATTGATTTAGTCACAGAAGCAGAATGATTGCCATAATCTGCTAAATCCTTTTCCATAGCCTTTTTGCCTTTTCATTTCTTTGGTAAAGTAACAGCTGAAGCTGAGGAAAGAGAAGTGGAAGGAGCCGGGTCTGAGGACTCAATGTATGCTGTAAGGACTTCGCCCTAAGCATAAAGGTCTTAGCTCACCAATTAGCACAATCCTGAGGACTAACAATGTCATGCTGAAGTCCTAAACAAAACAGACAAAAAGAATAAAAGTCCTTATGTGGGATACATTTCCCACACTTCAAGCCATCATTAACTTTGATTACTCATAAAAAAAAAATTCTCCAATGCAGTAAGTCTCTGAAAATCATTTGTTACAAACTATGGAGAAAAATGAAAAGGCCAACAGCAGTCAACTGTTTGACAAATTTAGTAGCATATCAGACTGCACAGCTAAAAAGAATTGAAGATTACTTGACATCCGGCTGTCAAACGTTCATTGGCCAAGGATGAAGACGACTCTGGAAATCAGGAAAGTCACGGGCTTCTGCATGGCAGGTAGACCCAAGAATCAGTACTACAACATATGAAGAACATCTTAAATTGCATCTCCTTCTCTGTACAATATAACAGCCACTGAATGGTGAATACCATGAGAAATACGAATACAATGGATATTCTCAGTGATACACTTACCTGAAATGCAATACACTGCAGTACACATTAATAAATCCACAGCTACAATACAGAAAAAACAAAATGCAAGAAGAGAAGAACAGCAGAAGATGCCAGAGACATTTCCATGCTCTCCCACCTATTCACAATGGGCAGTTTTTCAATGCTCCACAGAATACAGGTGGTCCTAGAGCCAAAAACAAAGTCACAAGAAGGCAAACTGCAATCATTTTAACCTCAGTCAACAATATCTAGCTGTACTCTTCTGTGAAACATTTCCTTCCACTTATCAATTACATTTCTGCTCTGGAACAACAGATACATGACACTAGTTTTTGTACTGATAGAACAAAAGCCACAGCACATATGGCTACTTCATAAGCTGGTGCTTAGCTTTCTTAAGAGTCAAATAAGCTTTTGAATCTGTAAATATTAACCTGTTCTGATTAGCAGCTAAACACCTGTTGGAGTTAGATGGGGCAGGAGAGGAGAGAAAGGTTATGTCTATTCATCACTCAAGGGGCAAGGATGGAGCACATGCCCAGGACACACAAAGTGCAGGGACATCCCTGGTAAAGACTAAAAGAATTGTGCATGATTATGTAAACCCACAACAAACCTAGAACAGCCACATCACTCCCATAAGCAAGTAACAGCCCCATGCTATGCCAAACACACTTCCTCCTGGAGCACACACTGGATTATGTGAGGGTTGTTACGGGGCACATACAAAAACAGTCGGCATGTGAAGCAATATGATGCTGCAGATGACCTGGCCTCTCCATTCCACTCCTATAGATCTCACGATACTCTTCCCAGCCTGACAAGGCAGCCCCCCCCACATAAGGAATAAATACTGAGTAAAGAGGTCCTTCTTGCCTAGCTGTTCTCCATAACCGTTCCCACTCTGTTGAGGTGGTCCCAATCAGACACAGTACTATGAGGCGAGGATGAAGATATTGAGGGGGTCACCAAGCACCTAATGGTCGACTGCAGTATAGGAACACAACAGAGCTTTTGCACTCATTTAACCATTTCCAGAAATAACAGATACAAGAGTAACTGGCCTAGCCAGCTGATTGTTGAAAAGATACACTGTATAAATCTTCAAGGTTTTACCCATCTATGCTACCAGCACCAGCTCCATACTTCTTGGCCACATAACGAAAATAATAAATATACAGGCTCCATACTGATTTCACAGTGAAAAGGGATAGCAGAACTGCTACAATCTCATTTAAGAGATTACAAAAAAAGAAAAAAAGAAAAAAAATGATGGTGCATCTGAAATAGGCACCTAGAATCCCATTTTCTCTCGTAACATACATACACAGTAAGATACAGTCTCAATGGTGCCAGAAAGGGATACCTCAATTTCAGCGTATTAGTCAGAGACCCATAACCAACTGAAATGGCAGAAATTGTCTAAGACAAAGGCATCACAAGGAAACAGTGATTGTGTAGTCACTGGTGGTGCACAATCCAATTTAATAACTACACATACAAATATGCCTGAAGAAATAAACAGTTCTACCATGAGCACTGAAAACTGTAATAGAAAGTGGAATAGCACTTTTTTCAAAGGTTGCCCAAGACAGACTGCTGTCTGACCTAATGTCTACATAACAGAAGAAAGGTAAAGCACTAGATCCCATCCAGGGATCCAGATCCATGCCTATACAAAGATGATTTGCCGATGCTATACAAGGAAAAGTTTCCTGGAAAGGAGCCTGACCCTTAAGTAAAGCCAAGAAGCACTAAGGTTACAGAAAAAAAAAACATGGATTCCTGGGAGAGGGCAACAAGCTACCAATCAGCCAGGTACAGGACAACACAAATCCATTTTTTTGAAGGGTCTCAGCAACCACGGCCAAGATCATGGGAACACAGAAAAGGCACAATAACAGTACCCTGTACTAAAATTGATGCCCATAGAAAACAAACCAAAGAAGCCATCTGTATGACCCCAAATGTTGATGCGCCAGTTGACATTTGCATTTCCACGGCCAACATCTAAAGCCTTTCAAAAGCACTCACACCAAGCTTTGATCACCATGAAAAAAAATGGTGATATCCAGATCAGTCAGAAAGAATAGTTGTGTAAAATCTTACCATAACCATAGATGTCCTGCTTTTCCATGTTGCAGTATTTTAACATGTGGAATCTTCCACATGAGGCGACCCGAACGTCCGGCTCATATACAAAAGCTTAGCCTGGCTGCTGTGTGGTGCATGAGATGTAACACGCAGGGACCATAAACCGTAGGCCATAACTGCGATGTCAGCATGCACAGACCTCAGAACTGAATGCCTCAGTCGGACAATAGTTTAAAGCAAGCTGAAAGGATGTCATCCAGAAAGGGGGGGGGGTCTTAGAGGGGGGTAGGAGGGTGGGAAAGGAATACTGCAACATGGAAGAGATGGACATCTATGGTTATGGTAAGATTTTACACAACTACTCTATGTCCTTTTCTCATGTTGCAGTATTCTAACATATGGGAGAGTACCAAAGCAAATCCTGCCTTAGCCCAAGAGATGCGATCCAGTTTATGTTTAGTGAAAGTGTGGACTGAAGACCATGTGGCAACCTCTAAAATGATGGCTGTATCTAGCCCTTTGAAGAATGCCCCTGAGGAAGCCACAGCTCTGGTTGAGTGGGCTCTGACTGTGTAAGGTAACTGTTTCCCATGGAAGGAGTAGCAGAAAGATACGGTCTTGGAAATCCATGATGATATAGTCCGTTTGGATACAGCTTTCCCCAGAGCCCTAGGGTGAAAGGATACAAACAACTGCACAAGTAATATGAATAAAATTCTATTTCCCTGGGAATGAACTCAGCATCTTTTTTACCCGCCCCCCCCCCCCCCCGGGGCACTGCCCAAGGGCTCCTCAACCTGCACCCAGCTGGCCCATATGAAGCCAGGCAATTAACAAGGCTAAGCAACAGCCCTACATCTAATCCAAATTGCCCCTCCCTTCCCTGCTGACAGTAAGGTGACGAGGAGCAGGTCAGTGTGCTGATCCTGGCGACTGACCTTCCCTCTTCATCTAGGAGTATTCCAAACTCTGAGAATTCTGGATCCTGAAAGAAAACATGCCTCCACATGTTGATTTACCCCTAGCTACATAATGCAAACGGACTACTAAAAGCAAAGGCATGTCAAGCTCAAACTCCTCTTGGAGAATACACAGTGCTCTTACTAGGTGTCACCAATGTGGCAAACCACAGCCACTTCTTTCACCCCAGAATATGCAACTCAGCAGTGGTTGTTCACTCCCATCCTCCCCCAACAAGCTCCTAAGGGTATCCGAGCAGCTAGTCTAAAGTGAGTTGCAGACATCATAGTCGGGGATTCATCTCTCTCTCTCTCTCTTTGCCAAGGAGAGAGAGACAACCTCACAGCCTCTTTGCCCAAGATGCACAAACTAAGTCAGCAATGCTGTTGAGCATCAAACAATATGCCACAGTAGGACCAGTCAAGATAAGACCAAGAAACTCCTGGACACAAAAAGAGCCCGTCTGTGCTTGCTGAAGGTTCTCTCCAGGGCAGTATAATTAATGAAACACCATCTAATCTGAGTAACACCAGAGTTGTAATCAAGAATGCTGCTGGGCTACCAAGGATGAAGGATAGCTTATTAACTGTATGGATGATGTCAAGGATGAGACACCTATGCAGAAAGGAGATGGTCCTTTTGAAAGGACTTCAACAGCACTGGCAGTAAAAACAAAAAGATTGTTTGGCAGCAAATAATCCCCCCCCCCTCAAATCAATAAGCAACCTGTACATGACAAATATTTTACATATGTCTGCACACAAACCACAGAAAAAGTAGTGCATCAGCAGGTAATGAAATTAGAAAAAGTAGAGCTGCAAATCATTAACTGAGGTATTGTTAAGATCATGAAATTGGGACTCAGAAGGTTACACCACCAAAACCAACCTTAGGCCAGAACTAGTGGAATGGTATCGTTATTCATAAGAGCAAACAGAAAATAGTCAAGAAAAATAAGCTACCCCTCAGAAGACTGCAAAATCCAACTGCATGATAGCACATCTGAAAAAGAAAATATCAGCAGATGCTCCACAGAACCTAACTTACCTCACATTCCCGCAAGATGACATGGCAATAGTGTATTCCTTCACTGATCACCTAGAGGTCATACACTTTTGGCATGTCCATAATTGGATGAAATTAAACACCTTTAAAATTAGGTCGTGGCAGTTCATACTACCTTGAAAGATTCCATTGTAGTCTCCTTTCCAAACTTCTTCTGTGGTGGCAATACGTTTGGAAAAAAAAAATTAATCCATTCCAGGTATTATATTTGACTAAGCCGACAAGTCAAAACCAAGTGTTGGTTGCTGCGAAATCTTGTTTCCATAAACAAAATATCTCATGGATTAAGCATGCGTCATCTCAGACTGATCATGCAGTGGTTATTCACGCCTTGGTCTCCTCTAAACTGGGCTACTGTACTGCCCTGAATCTGAGAATACTTAGCACAGAGGCTAATACTTAAAGAAGGTGTAAAACTCTGCCATCAGCCTTTTAACTTTTAGCCTTTTAGACATTCCTAGCACACTACATCTTAATAAACTTGAAGTTGAAGATTTCTGCATATGAATAAACACAATAAAAAAGAACTATTGGGTGATTTTGGTTTTCGCAACACAGACTGGAAAATCTAAATCTAAAATGAAACCATAGTACAGGTTCCTTCAAAATAAAGATGAGCCATCTGACTTTAAAGAAATTTATCAACTTTTAACATATGAATATAAACATTTACACCCTACAGTAAAATAAAAGGCATGTTAACCATCACTAATCTAGCTCCTCTAGTAAGCACAGTGCAGTACAAATAAACCTTACCCTGAAGTAAAATGAGAATTGTTTTAAGAATCAAAAAAACATACAGGAACACTCCATGTTAAGGAACTAGACTAGACAAAAACATTTAATACCAACATTACCATAAATCACACTAAAGATGCAAACAGAATTATACAGATTCTGGAAAATCCACTGGAGAATTTCACAGGAACGATAAAGAATGAATTCAAAACACCATAAAACAGAGAATATAAATTTGACAGTATCAGTTTTTGATAGATAAAGATTCCTTCCGCCTCCATTTGCCAACTGTTGGACTCTACAGCAAGTCACATTCAACAAAAATCTATTCAATAGAAAAACATAATGTATAAATGTTAAGCATATGGTAAGAACCATGACAAACGGATGAATATTTCAACTGAAAAAGTGGATAAAGTACAAAAGAAATAAGAAAATTAAAACTAATTGACATTAATACAAACTGGAAAAAAAATCAATGCATATATTTAAAAATGGGTACTTAAGACATGAAAACATCAAATTAAAGATGGAAAAAACTGATGACATTGAGACCATTATAACAATTTGCAGACACTCAAATTTCACGGTGAAGAAGGTAAGGACAATCGCACAAGAAACAGACACGACTCTCAGTGAGCTCCTAAAACAGTACCATGCTCAGTGTTTAAGGAAAGTATAAACAAAATTACACATTAAAATATACACGGGTAGGTCAACAAACAATAAGGGCAATGTAAAATAAGTTACGTACTCACCATAACGTTCGATGTATGTGGTCCATCTCGCCTCACATTCTTACCCATGGGTTCGGAGCCGAATATCGGCTCCAACTCGGCCTATTTACTAGCTCAAAAGTCTCTGATTGGCTGGGCTAAGAGGGTATCCCATAGTACACTGCTTTGCATCCCCAGATCTAGTTTGCTGCAAACAACTCAGTTATTGCATACATAACACACATCCATACATACTAAATATCCAAACAAATTAATTAAAGGGACTCTGCATGATAAAATATTACCTCCAAATCCTCCAGGTAGGGGGGAAGGCGGGAGGGTAAGTAAGAATGTGAGGGGAGATGGACTACATACATCGAACGTTATGGTGAGTACATAACTTCTTGATGTTATGTAGTCCTATCTCGCCTACATTCTTACCCATGGGACAGCATCCCTAGCACCTACAACCCGGGTGGCTCATAGGAAAATACTCCTGAGAATCGTGGAGCCAAATGAAGACCTGTCCCTGGAAACCACATCCAATTTGTAATGAGAGACAAAGGTGTGAGGAGAAGCCCAAGTGGCCGCAGCACATATATCATCCATCGACAATCTAGCCGGATAGGCTGTAGATGGGGAAACAGCTCTTGTGGAGTGGGCTTTAGGTGGAAAGGGCAGAGTTTTACCTGCTTTGTGATAGATGAAGGAAATACAGCTGGCTATCCATCTAGACAGCGTGACCTTGGATACCGGAGAACCAAGCTAGTTTTCGGAAAAAGAGACAAAGAGTTGGTCAGATTTCCGAATCTCTTTTGTCCAATGGAGATAGAAGCGTAACTGTCTATGTACATCTAGTTGGTGAAATCTGAATTCTGCCTTGTTGGAAAAATTGGGGAAGAAAACTGGCAGCTCAATAGACTGATTTATATTAGACAGAGAAGCCACTTTGGGAAGGAATGACGGGTTTGGTCTAGGAGACTATCTTTATGGAAGATCAAATATGGGGGTTTGATGGAAAGGGCTTGGATCTCAAGAGACCCGCCTTGCTGAAGTGATACCTGTTAAAAAGGCTGTTTTCCATGTTAGAAACTTTAAGTCACAGGTAGCTGCAGGCTCGAAGGGTGGAAGAGTGAAGGCTTGAACAAAATTGAGGTCCCAGGGCATAACAGGTTGTGATACTGGGGGATGAAGCAATAGGGTACCTTTAAGGAATGCTTTACACAGTCTGTGCGCCATCAGGCTAGGTTCATTGGCCATGTGGAAGTTAGATATAGCCGCCAGCTGAACTTTGATGGTGGCTGAAGCGGAACCCTGATAGAACAATATAGACTAAAATTCCAAAACAGAGTCAATTGGAGCTGTGCAGGGATCAATGCCTCTGGAATGAGCCCAAATGGAGAATCTTTTACATTTGCTAAAGTAGATCTTTCGAGTGGATGGTTTATGAGAGGACGACAAAATATGGACTACGTCTGGCATAAAATTATGACATCTGACTAAGGATGGAAGTGGAGTAGCCAGGCTGTCAGCCGCAGTGTCCTCAGAGAGGGGTGGAACTGTCCCGACGTGTGTCAATAAGTCTGGAAGGGGTTCCAGAATCCAAGGAGTATTCACAAGGTAGGATTGAAGGAAGGGGAACCATACTTGACGAGGCCAGTGTGGGGCAATCAGAATCATCCTGCTTCCCAAGGATTGCGTTTTCTGAATCACCCTTGAGAGAAGGGGAAACGGAGGGAAAGCATAAAGCAGCCCGGAGGGCCAACTGTGAGCTAAAGCTTCCCTGGGTGATTCCCCCGGTGGGGGGGGATCAGCGAGAAGAAGTTGCTGCATTTCACGTTGAGGGGGGCTGGCAAAAAGGTCGCAGCAAGGTTGACCCCATCTGCTGAAGATTCGCTCTGCCACCAGGCGATTCAGGGACCACTCACATAGGGCATAAGAATCGCCCTGCTTAACTTGTCTGCTACCACACTGGTCTTCCCCGGGATGTGCGTTGCCACTAGAAACCGTTGGGAAGCTATTGCCCAATGCCACATGCACATGGCCTCCCTGCATAGGGGGTAAGATCGGGTTCCTCCTTGCTTGTTGAGATATCACACTACTGACATGTTGTCTGAGTGTATCGCAATAGTCCCTAGAGGGAGGACTTCTTGAAGTGCCTGCAATGCAAGAAGCACTGCTCTCATCTCTAGGACGTTTATGTGCAAATGTATCTCGTGCTCCTGCCACGTGCTTTGGACCATCCTGCCGAGATAATGCCCCCCCACCCTATCTGGGAGGCGTCCGTAGTCACTGTGGCCACAGGGACGGGAGGAACAAAGGGTTTTCCTATGTTCAAGTTGTTGGTGCACAGCCATCAACGGAGGTCCTGCTTGCATTTGTCTGTCAATAGGATTGGATGGGATAGCGGAAGTCTTTGGAGAGACCATTGGACAAAGAGAAGACATTGAAGAATTCTCATGTGTAATCTCGCTAACGGGACCAACATGATCGTAGCTGCCATGGTCCTTAGGAGTTGAAGAATCAGTCTTGCCTTCGCATGCCTCAGAGGCATCAGCATGAGAATTTGTTGTTGCAACCCTGTGATCCTTTCTTATGGTAGGAACACTCGCATTTGAATGGTGTCCAGCTCTGCCCCTATAAAAGTGACAAGCTGTAAGGGCGACAAGGCAGATTTTTTCCAATTTATCGTAATGCCTAATTGGTGACAGACTGATAGTAGTGTCCCTGGTCTGAATTAGTAGATGCCTGGTGGGGGTGGTGAGGAGCCAGGCATCCAGGTACGGAAACACCTTGAATCCTTGACGCCTCAAGTGAGCAGTCACCACTGTCATACACTTGAACACCCTGGGGGCTGTGGTGAGACCAAAGGGCAGGGCTCGAAACTGGAAATGTCTGACTCCCAGTCGGAAGCGTAGAGGACACCTGGATTTCCTGTCCATTTTGATATGGCAGTAAGCATCTTTCAGGTCGATGAAGCACATCCATACTTCCTTTCCCAACAATGGGAGAATAGATTGTACGGTGACCATATGGAATTTGGACTTGTGTACGTAATGGTTGAGTTGACTGAGATCTAGTATGGGTCTCAGGTCCCCTGTTCTTTTCGGCACCAAAAAGAATCTTGAGTAAGTCCCTAATCCGATCTGGTCTGAGGGGACTGATTGGATGACTCCTTTTTCTAGCAGCTGAGATACCTCTGAGGTTGCTTGATCCCTTTGACTGAGTGGAACGTCTGGGATCCTTCTGATGGGGAGGGGGTACTGAACAGAATGGAATGGTGTAACCTCTGGAAATTATCCTTAATACCCATTGGTCCTGGGTGTTGTTTTCCCAGGCTTCCAGATACAAGGAAATTCGACCCCCGACTGGCTCTGGATAAGCACAGTCAGGCACACCCTCAGGAATGAGTATGGGGAGCCACGAAAGGAGTTGCTGTCCCCAGAATTGCGGAAGCCCCCTTCTGCCTTGGGGCGATGTCTACCTGAATAACTCCCCCCTCCCCTGCCTCGGGAAGGGGGTTTCACCTTGTGCGGCAGGAAAAAACCTCCGATTTCTTGAACGACATCTTTTTCCCTCGCTGAGCCTTGGAGTAAGGCCTAGACGGGAGGGGAAAAACGGACCCCTACAGCAGACAGGGTCTTTCCCTCTTGCATGCACCTGGTGAGGGTGTCTTTCACTTTGGTCCCAAACAAGGAGGAACCATCAAATAGGGCATCAGTGAAGGAAGACTTGAAGGCCTCCGCAAAGTGACACAGGCGCAGCCAGGCTTGCCTTCTAAGGGCTACACCTGAGCTGGCCGCTCTACTCTCTCCCTCGGCCGCATACAAAATGAGTCGCATGGACGAGTTCGCGATGGAGTTGAGAGTAGAAACCTGTGCGTTGACTGTCTGAGCCACCACTTCAGGTATGTTACCCGCAAGAGTATCTCCTAACTCCTTAAGGAGATCTCTCTGGAGCAGAGTGAAATGAGAGAAGCAGTTCAGCGACCTTAAGGTGAAGGTGGCTGAAGACAAGGTACGCTTCCCGTACCGGTCCCATAGTCCTAGACTCCTTGTTAGGAGGACGGACCGAAGAGGAAGACTCTGCAACTTCCTTCTGGGTGGCTGCCACCACCACCATGGCATCTACCGGGACTCCCTTTGTCAGAAATTCTTTACCGTGGGGGGGGTTTGTTGGGGTGCCGAGGTACTTGCTCCACGGAATCAGGGGTTTCCCACACCCTTCGACAAATAAGGTCAAGAAGTTCATCGAAGGGTGGAGACGCCCAGGAGGCAGAATGTTGAGCGCCAAAAGCCTTAAGGAATACAGACTCCTCCTCCTCGGAAGGGGTCTTAGAAGGCCAGTCTCCTCTTTGTTTCAGTATCTCCAGGATATCGGAGAAGGAAACATCAACAGAGGAAGACTTTGGGGACCCTTCCGATTCCTCGAGGTCAGTATCAGAAGTGAGAGACTCGTCCTGGGAGTCTATGTGCTTCCTCTTGCACAATTTCTTTCTGGGAGGTTCCTCAGGCACAGGCTCTGAGGGACCTTCAGAAAGTGGGGGACCACTCATGGGGGTATCCTTCGGGCCTGGTGCTCTGCTGTCCAAGGATAGGTGGGTGTCAGAAGCTCTCGCTGGCGTGGTGGGGATGGAATGACCGACCAGAGTGATGCAGCTGACGACCTGGCCAGCACGCTCCGCATGGCCTCGAAGGCGGGCCCCCCCCCGCCCCGAGTCCGAGGACCGACCGGCCTCCAAGGCCAAGACCGGGACTGGGGTCCCCCCAGCTGATGCACCGAGTGGAATACTCTGAACTGAAAGATGTCCCAAGGCATCCCCCTCGGGCCCGACCGAGGAGACTCGAGTCTTAAACCCTGTGGATGGAACCGACATGGTTGAAGCCGAGGTCGGCACCAATAAACCCGGGGGGGGGGGGTATCGAAGCAAACGCAGGAACATCACTCTGAACGGAACATACCGGCTCAGACAGCAAGTATGTGCTCGGAGGAGTTATCGATGAAACAACCATAGGAATTGGCTCCGGTGCCAACTGGGTCGGAGCTGAAAACAATTTAGCCAACACCGGTGACTGCAGGAGCCTCTGCACCACCCTATCCACATCCAAATCGGAAAGCCTGGAGGATTTGAAGGAGACAGATGGAGACTGAGACCTCTTATTTGGTGAACCATGCCTGACACTCGGTGACTGGCTCCGAATAGGTTCGAGAATGATCGGAGCAGAACTTGATTCACTTAATACAGAAACCTCCTGCGGCCCCGAAGACGGTGGAGCCAAAGAAGCAGTATCCAATATGGTAATTTTCTCCGGAGGCTCCGAAGATGCTGATGCAGCCAGAGACCTTTTCTTGGAATTGGAGGGCTTAGATTTCGACTGGGAGCCGAATCTATAGCCTCCTCGAAAGATGGTTTAAGCAGTCCCTTTAAAATCAATTTGTTTTTCCTCTCTTGGAGCACCCTAGGACTGAAGGCATGGCAAAAACTACACAACTCCTGTAAATGGATGGCTCCAAGACAGTAAACACAAAGTGTCCATCCATGACAGACATTTTATATCCGCACTTTGAACACTTTTTAAAGCCAGAAGGCTTATGTTAATTCTTTGAATATGTCTAAGGATCAGAAAGAATGACTTCCAACGGGTGCAAAGCACAGAATGTAATAAGAAGTTATGTACTCACCATAACGTTCCATCTGAGTAGGTGGCTTCATTTGTCTGCAACCTTTGGGTCTTGGATCCAATATCGGATCCGAGCTGGCAACTTATACAGCTATGGATCCGAGCTCCTAGCTCCTCCCCTCACCCATAATCCCCTGCCAACCCCAAATGACCTCAGATCAAGTTTGCCCTCCTGCAAATACATGGACAGGTATGCCAACAAGAAGCAGCAGGATAATACAAACAAAACTAACTCTTCTGAAGGCCAGGGGGAAGGAGGGGGGGATGGTTGCAGACAAATGAAGCCACCTACTCAGATGGAACGTTATGGTGAATACATAACTTCTTAATCTGGAGTAGGGACTTCATTTGTCAGCAACCTTTGGGACAGAGTCCCCAGCTACCTGAATCTTGGGTGGCTATCATGGACGGATGTTCCGGAGCACTGCGGAGCCAAAGGATGCTCTCCCTCTGGAAATGAGGTCCAGTTTGTAGTGGTTGATAAGGGTATGAGATGAGGCCCAAGTGGCTGCCGAGCAAATATCATCCAAAGGAACACTAGATCTAAAGGCAGCAGAAGTAGATATGGAGCGAGTGGAATGTGCACCGACTCCCTGAGGTGCGGGCCTCCCAGAAGCTTCATAAGCTAGAAGAATACATTGGGAAATCCAGCGTGATAAGGTGACCTTCGAAACGGCTTTACCCAAACTGAATTTGGCAAAGGAAATGAACAGCTGATCGGATTGTCTGTGACCAGCAGTCCTATGAATATAGAAACGCAGCTGCCTGTGCACATCTAAAGAATGCAGCTTGTACTCTCCTTTATTTTGATAATTAGGAAAGAAAACTGGTAGGTTGATGGACTGATTGATATTGGTTTCTGAGGCCACCTTGGGTAGGAAGGAGGGATTGGTCCTGAGGTACACTCTATCCTGATGAAAACCAAGTAAGGGGGTTTCATGGAAAGAGCTTGAAGTTCCGAAACTCTTTTCGCTGAAGTGATGGCTACCAGGAATGCTGTTTTCCAAGACAGATATTTAAGTTCGGTCGAGGCAGCTGGTTCAAAGCGAGAAGCAGTCAAGGCTTGAAGAACTAGTGATAGATCCCAAGGGGGTATGGCTTCTTTGATAGGGGGCCTGAGCAGAAAAGTACCCTTGAGGAA
Organism: Protopterus annectens; assembly: GCF_019279795.1. Taxonomy (NCBI): domain Eukaryota; kingdom Metazoa; phylum Chordata; order Ceratodontiformes; family Protopteridae; genus Protopterus; species Protopterus annectens. Next base: position 487,272,751 of record NC_056737.1, on the reverse strand, counting down.
GGTTTTACATAGTTTAGCTGACATCAAAGAACCTGTCTCATGTCCCACATGGTAATGGGAGATGGCTGCCAATTGTACCTTGACTGTCTAACAGCTAGCCCCTTGCTGAAAAAGTCCGGTGAGGAAGTCCAACACGGACGTTAACAGAGCAGTGAAGGGGTCCAAATTATGATGTTCCGCCCAGACGGAAAAGCGCCTCCATTTAATGCGGTAAACTTTCCTGGTGGAAGGTTTATGCACTGCCACCAAGATGGCTTTGACTGGTGAAGAGATGCCGGGAGTTCTGATTAAGAGTGGAACTGGAGCAGCCAAGCTGTCAGCTTCAGGTTGTCCAGATTCGGGGTCGGTAAGCCTGATGGATGGGATATTAGATCCGGGCTGGGATCCAGAATCCAGGGAGGATTCACCAAGTGAGACCACAGGTAAGGAAACCAAGTTTGCCGAGGCTAGAATGGGGCAATGAGGATCATTCTGCTCCCCAACCGAGAGGCTTTCTGTAAGAGCTTTAGCATCAGGGGTAGAGGAGGATAGGCATAAAGCAGACCGGGCGGCCAATCATGCACTAGAGCATCTCTCGGGGCTTCCCCTGGTGGGTGATTCAGAGTGAAGAAGCTGTCGCTTTTCGTATTTGAGGGAGAGGCAAAGAGATCGCAGCAGGGTTGCCCCCATTTTGCAAATATCCGCTTCGCTACTCGGGAGTTGAGAGACCACTCGTAAGGGGAAAGAATGGTGCAGCTGAGTTTGTCCGCCAGAATGTTGGCCCATG
>NC_056737.1:487267136-487271485 GCF_019279795.1 Protopterus annectens | reverse complement strand
CAATTCATCCCCCAATTTTTTGGCTTCTTTAATAGCCCCAAAAAGCAATCCAAAATTGATGCCAACAGATAATGACAGCAGGAATAAGTCACTTTCATCCACACTGCCTTTATGCCCATCAATTATAGCAAGCGTATGTACCATGTATACCACAGATATCTGAAAGAAATAATTAATGGCCACAATTAATATAAAATGCAACCCAGTGTGTACATTCACACACACTGCCTCAGAAGCCAGCTTCATGATCACACAACCTGCACAAGCAATCCAAAAAAAACAAAAAAAAATAGTCACTTACCAAAGAACATTTCTGTTGCTGGCTGCGCAGACATTAATTTGTCAGTGATTCTGCTACATTTACAATCCACAGTGTCAAGTCTATTAAATTTCTACAACTTGTATTCCTGACGTCCTATAAATTATTTTTAATATACTTACTGGAACACATTACAGAAAACTTAAGATTTTGAAGAAAGTGAAAGACATAGTGATCACAATACACTGCCCCCCCCCCCCACACACACACACCAATCCATACATATATGAGAATTTGACAATGTTCATACAAATGTCTTGGCCTTTTACACACACAACCTGCATCCTCACAAGAAAAGATTGCTTCTGTGTACCACTTTAATGTTAACTTGTGATGAAGATGAAAGAATGACCATAGTTATATAAATTTCAACACATTGCTCTCATACAGATATGGACATCCTGCAGCATCAACAAATCATACTAATAACCTTTTCAACACCCTTTGCTTTCATACACACAGTGCCTTGGCCCCCCCCTCTGAGTAATCATCTCCAACATGTGGCAAAAAAAGACACGGAAAAGAAAGGATGGCATAATGCCTACAGTAAGGTGTTCCAGGTTGCTGCTACTTGCTGCAATTCCTACAACTGATCACTTCTGTGAGCAATGCATACCTATAAGACTGACCGCCCAGAGATATCTTTATTATCCTTGTAAGCATATCAATAGTATGCCTGCAAGAGAAATACTGTCCCTGAAGATCAGAAGCATCTGCAACCACTGACATCTCCTGTAAACACTGAGACTGGTTGGTCTTGTCAACCAATTTCTAGTGATTACCTCAAGGAACAGGATATGGAATGACTAGTCATGTCCTGTGTGCGAGAGGGAGGGTCCTAATCATTTTTCATCTCCTACTACCTACTTTATCTTTCTCAGAATTATGGGATTAGCTGTAGTAACCCAGAGCAGGATAAAATGGGTAACTGGAAAAAGAATGAGTGTTTTTTTTTCATGTTCCACACAAGTTGATATGATCAGGGGAACTAAGGCCTCTAAGTTCCAAACATGCACTGTGGTCTTCAGTTCCTATTCAGCTTTACTTCTGACAGTTATGGGTACTTTTCTGGGAGTATGAATCCCTGACACTACTACAACTTTAATTTACATATGATATTCTAGCACACTTTCCAACTATGTGAAAAAAATCATGCAAGATCTCACCACTATGAGTCTGCCCAGTATCTGGTATTTATCTAGAACATGCAGTCTTTACTACTGCATAGAATTTATTTTACCATTTAGAGCTTTTTAGAAGCCACATATAGTATAAACAGCTCGACCCTTAAGTGCAATTATTTGAAAAATTCCTGCATTATAACTCATGTGCCAGTACTTTTTGACCTACTGGTGCCACCTGGTGGCCTGAAAAGGTTAACATGCAAACAAGCCTATATTTTAAAGTCATGTAGCAACAGCTGTCAAAAAAACATTTTTGATGTCATTAAAAAGAAGTTATGTACTCACCATAACGTTCCATATTTGTTGTCCATCTCACCTTCATTCTTACTGGTTTGGTTCTAAACTGATTCTCGGTTCTGACTCGGCCGTATACAAAAGCTCGAGGTCTTCCACTGGCTCGTGGTTGTACCCCTATCCTATCATGCTCTAGTGAAGCTCCCCAGATCTTGTTTGCTAATAACTCCAGTTACCTAAGGTACTATTACAACATCTTATGAAGACAATGAAGTAGGTCAGAGAACACACTTGCCAAATGAAAGAACCTCTTTGTCCTCCAGGAGCCATAGGCAGGGGGAAGGAGAGTAGGATGTAAGAATGAAGGTGAGATGGACAACAAACATGGAATGTTATGGTGAGTACATAACTTCTTTATGTTATATTGTCCTATCTTGCCTTGATTCTAACTGGTTGTGACAGCGTCCCTAGCACCATATTTCCTGGGTGGCTCACGGGAGTATATTCTTCAAAACAGTGGATCCAAATGAGGCCCTGTCCCTGGAAGCCAAATCTACTTTGTAATGAGTGATAAAGGTATGAGGCCTTGCCCAAGTCACAGCAGCACAAATGGTATCAAGTGGTAGCCTAGTGCGAAAGGCAGAAGAGGTTGCTATGCCTCTCACAGAATGACCCTTGACTTTATACAGAAGAACTTTACTGTTAGAATTATACATAAAGGTAATAGAATCTGAGAGCCATTTTGAAAGCGTGACCTTAGCTACAGGAGCACCTTTTTTTCCTTCTGAAAATGAAACAAATAATTGATCAGATTTTTCTGAAGTCTTTTGTCCTGTGCAAGTAGAAACATAACTGTCTGTATATATCCAGTTGGTGAAGCGTATATTCATCCTTCTTGCCATAGTTGAGAAAAAAAAATGGTAGTTCTATGGACTGATGTAGGTTACACTCCAAGCATATCTTTGGTATGAAGGATGAGTTTGTTCTAAGGGATACTGTGTCTTTGTGGAAAATCACATATGGTGGTTTAATCGATCATGCTTGCAGCTCTGAAACCCTTCTAGCAGAAATGATGGCAATCAACATACTTGGTTTCCATGATGATGTGGGTTCAAAGGGGGGGAAGAATCAAACAGGACACAACAAAATTTAGGTCTGATAGTGGTAGAGGGATTTTTATGGGTGGTCTTAAAGGGTTAGTGCCCTTCAGGGAGGCTTTGTATAGTCTGAGACATCAGATTTGGAGCCAAATCACTTGCATGGAAATTGGATATTGCTGCTAACTGCACAAAAATGGTAGCTGCAGCTGTGCCTTCATTAAATAGCTTTGCCAGAAATTCGAGAATAGAACTTATAGGAGCAGAAAAAAGGTCAATATATTTACTTAATGCCCAGGAAGAAAATCTTTTCCATTTACTCATATAATTTTCTTGTTGAGGCCTTATGTGAAGAGAGCAAGATACGTTTCACAGAAGAAGGAAGGTTAGGAAGCCTGACTATATTTGGAATCAGAGCAGCCAAGCTGAAAATCTGAGGGTTTGAAGGCAAGGGTAGAGCATTCCAGACGTACGAGTCAAACGGCCTGGAACTGGGTCCAGAACCCATGGCTCCTCCTGAAGATGAGGCCAGTATGGGGTGATGACAATCAACTTTCTTCCAACGAACTGGCTTTCTGGAGAACCTTGGGTATCAGAGGAAAGGGAGGGAAGGCATAAAGGAGACCAGAAGGCCAATCGTGTACAAGTGCATCCCTTGATGACTCCCCCAGAGAGAGGATCAGGGCAAAATAGCTTCTGCATTTGGCATTCATGGATGTGGCAAAAAGGTCACAGGCAAGGCTGGTCCATTTCCAGAAGATCATTTCTGCTACTTCTTGTTTTAGGGACCACTCGTGGGGCATGAGAATTGCTCTGCTGAGTTTGTCTGCTATCACACTGGATTTCTCCATGATGTGCGTTGCTATTAGAAAGCATTGGGAGGAGATCGCCCACTGCCATACTTGGAGGGCCTCTCGACAAAAGGCGCAAGACCTGGTCCATCTTTATGTACCAGACAACTGACATGTCTGCCTGTATTGCAATTGTTCCCAGCGGGAGAAAATCCTGAAGTGCCTGCAACGTCAAAAGCACTGCTTTCATATGCAAGACATTGATGTGCAAATGCGTCTCGTGATCCTGCCAAGTGCCTTGGACTATCCTTCCCAGATAATGCTCCCCCAACTATCTGGGGGGCATCTGTGGTCACTGTGGCCACCAGCTATGGAGGAAGAAAGGGTTGACCTGATGTCACATGACTGAAGTGAAGCCACCAGTGAAGGACCTTCTTGCTTGTAGGATTCTTAACAGAATTTGGTGAGACATGGGTAGTTCCTGCCATGACCACTTAGTGAATAGTAGCCACTGCAGAATTCTCATGTGCAAGTGTGTTAATGGACTAAGCTTATCGCTGCCGCCATGGTTCTAAGACTTTTAAAACAGTTCTCGCCTGTACTCTCATCTTGAGGAGAAGGTTGGAGACTTGTCTCAGAACTAAAACTCTTTCTGTAGGACGTTTTACCATCGTGGTTATTGTGTCTACATCTGCTCCTATAAACACGGTACATTGTGATGGCA
>NC_056737.1:487189636-487259636 GCF_019279795.1 Protopterus annectens | reverse complement strand
TTCAATTGCCAGACATTTCATCACTATAATACCATGCCACACCATGCAGTATCAGGATTGTAAGAAACAAAGATATAGCAGTGATTTAACCTCCAGAAAATCTACAGTCCAACTATACTCTTAACTCAACACGGAATCATTACAGCTAGTTCATTATACTGTAAGCTACATAACACTTCAGTCTCAATTTGCCCACTGTGCAATCTTTGATCAAGAGCCCCTGTGTTGTTCCTTAAAGATTCAAACAAACTAGGTGCAAGTGAATCTCTAAAAAAATATATTTTGTTCATATGACTGCTTAACCGCTGCATTAAGGAGTCTTAAAGGATTTATTCAAGCAGTCCTTTGTGTGATATGTAACTCAGAAAGAGCATTAGTACACATTTACTCAACAAAGGGAAGGGGAAAAGGTAGAACAAAGGAGTGTGGCTTTTGTCTGCTTTCTGCTTGTTACAAAGATGGCAACTCTTAAAATAGAAAAGGCAAAAAGACTAACCTGCTAGTAATCTTGTCAATGGCAGATGTATGCTAACTGGTTCAACTGACACCATGTACGGTCTGCTGTTAAGCAAATGACCAGCCAAGTATAAAACTACAGAGTCCTTTAAATGTGCTTCTTTCCCATACTCCATCACAGCACTGTGGCACATCATGTAAGCCTTCAGTAAAACCTCTTCCTGTAAGAACAAAGAAAGACCAAATCCAAATGAAACACTACCATTTACTAACTATAAGTAAATAAATTAATTAAAAAAGCATGCAAGACTACACAAAATACAAGCATATTAAAGTACACATTCAAGAGACTCCCTTGAAGCTCTCATGACTAGAAGTCTAAACCTCAAAATGCACTCACTCAAGGCCCTCCTTAAAATGGAGACCATCGACATCTGTGCAGTGACAGAGACCTGGTTAAAGGCTCCAGAGAGCACCCCTGCATTACCAGGCTGTAATTCATACCACACCTTTCAGCCACCTAACCTGGTCCGAAACACTAAAGGCGGAGGAGTGTCCATATTCATTAAGGCTATCCACACCTCCAGGCTAGTTCCTCAACAAAATGCATCCGAAGTTATCCAAGTGCAACTAACACTGGGGCAAGACTGCAATCCAGGTTGTAGCGTGTTACAGATCCCCCACCATGCCCCAGGATTCCCACTCTTCATTTCTTAAGATACTGGAAAATATTAAGGTACAACCCAATACCTTAATTATGGGTGATTTCAACTACCCCACCATCAACTGGGAAAACTACCTGTGTACCACCTCATTCACTCAACATTCCCTGGAATTCATAAATTTCAATGTCTTGGATCAGCTTGTCCACACCCCCACCAGGGGCACCAATATCCTGGATCTGGTCATTATCAATATGGGTAAAGTACAGTTTTGTACCTACCATAAATGTAGATGTTCGAGCATCTTCACTGCTGCAGTCATTACACTTGGGTTATCCTGCCGTCAGGCGGGACCGCAGTCGACCTGAGTTCCAAAGTCTTGGTCCGGCGTCGGTTGCTGTCGCCTCTTCCCTGACGTTAGAGCGCCAGGGGTATACAAGAAGCAGCCGATGCCATTTTATTCAGTTTTTCTTGCCCCAGATATCAGGTGCCCCCCAAAATGGTAGGCAATACATACTGCTAATAAAACATACAAAAAGGGTAAAAAATAAAACCTTCAGAAACCAGCAAATACACCACATAGGTAGTACAGGTTAGTCCTAGAAAAGAAAGAGGGGATGGCGGGTGGGTAACCTGGACTGCAGCAGTGAAGACACTAACATCTACATTTATGGTAGGTACAAAACTGTACTATGTTCATTGTGTTTCACTGCTGCAGTCATTACACTTGGGTAGTATCCCAAAGCTGAGTTTGGGTGGCTGGCTCTATAGAGGATTTGGTGTGGCTATGAGGCCCTGCAGCACTGCAGTGGCAAAGCCAGCTCTGGATCTAGAATAAAGAGGCAAATGGTAATGCTTGGTAAAGGTGTGCACTGAACTCCAAGGTGCAGCTTCCAAGATATCTTTGGTACGTACTCCTCTAAGGTAGGCAGTTGCCCTGATGGAATGTGGTCTAATGTTACTAGGTACAGGTTTCCCATGTTGTGTATAGCAGAACCGGATGCAGTGTTCTATCCACTTTGAAATGGTCTGCTTTGAAATCGCCTTTCCCTGTGATCCTGCAGCATATGATACAAACAACTGTTCAGATTTTCTGAAAGCTTTTGTTTTGTCCAAGTAGAAACGCAATTGCCTGTGTATATCCAAGGAATGTAGAAGTCTCTCCCCTTTATTCTGGGGATTTGGATAAAATGTTGGCAAGTGAATAGTTTGGTTAAGAGCCACACTGGATACCACCTTAGGCATAAAGGTAGGGTTTGTTCTTAAAGAAACCCTGTCTTGGTGGAAAATGATGAAAGGTTCCACTGCCATTAGTGCCTGCAGTTCTGAGACTCTTCGTGCTGAGGTTATTGCCAGAAGCAGAGCAGTTTTCTATTATATATATTTTAACTCTGCTGAATTGGCTGGTTCAAAAGGAGGCAAACAGCTTTTCCAAAACAAAATTGAAGTCCCAAGTTGGTGTTGGTGCTCTCAGGGGCGGGCTTATGTTTTTAGCCCCTCTGACGTACTGCTTTAACAATCAGTAAGAAAAAATAGGAGGATCTGTGTTGTAATGAGCCGAGATGGCAGAAGCGTGAATCTTAATGGATGAGAAGGATAGTCCTTTGTCCAGCATCTCAGTCAAGTATTGTAGTATCTGAGGAATGTTAGGGACCAGAGGATCAAGGTTTTGTGCCTGTTTCCAGGCACAGAATCTCTTCCACTTTTCTGAATAAGATTTCCTGGTGCTAGGCCTCCTGGCCTCCAAAATGACATCCATAACAGCTTTAGAGAGAGAAATTGGCTGTTTGGCTAATGAATCTGCCATGCAGCCAGGTTTATGGTTTTGAGCTGACTGTGCAGTATCTGTGATTGTTTTGCCGAGTCAGAAGGTGTGGAATTTGAGGCAAAATCCAAGCTGGGCCTTGAGCTAAGTTCTTCAAGATTGGGTACCAATGCTGGCGTGGCCAATCTGGAGCAATCAGAATCATCTGTGGTTTTTCTTGTCTGGCTTTTAGGAGTACCTTTGAAAGGAGAGGTAGAGGTGGGAAGGCATAAACATTTAGGCTTTTCCAGCTGAACGAAAGAGCATCCACTTTTCATGCTTGTGTGTGATAAATCCTTGTGCAGAATTTTTGTAGTTGGTAATTCAGTGGTGAAGCAAAAAGATCTATGTCCGGGCACCCCCATTTTTGCATTATCATGCTGAAGACTTGTGGATTTAATTTCCACTCGTGAGGATCCATGATGTTTCTGCTTAAGTCGTCTGCCAGAGTGTTTTTCTTTCCTGGCAGGAATTGTGCTTGCAGATGAACTTGATAGGTTAGAGCTGTGTTCCACAAGGTCATGGCTTGTCTGCATAGTGGGTATGAATGAGTGCCCCCTTGTTTGTTTATGTACCACATTACTGTGGTGTTGTCTGTCTTTAAAGGTAATTGACCTGGATGCAGAAGATCCTTGAAAGCTGTAAGGGCATTTTGTACAGCCAACATCTCTTTTTGATTGATGTGAAGATGTATTTGGTCTGCGGTCCATTTGCCCCGAATACATTTTCCTGCCATGTGTGCTCCCCAGGTGTAATCCGAGTTGTCTGTGTGAAAGGCTGACCCTTGTTGAGGTGACAAGCCTGTGCCCACCATCGAAACTCCTGTTGTAGGCAGGGAATTATTGGTATTACTGTCTCCAAGCTGTGAGAATGTTGAGACCAAACACTTGAGGTACCATTGTAATTTCCTCATATGCAAATCTTGCATATGGAATTAGTAGTATGCAGGAAGCCATGAATCCCAAGGCCTGCAGAATTTTTCTTGCAGGGAGTTGGGACTTTGTTGTCATCAATTGAAAATACTGAGTCAGTTGTCCTTGTTTGTCTGGTGTGAGATAAGCCATCTGGGCCGTTGTATTTAAGCTGGCACCCAGGAATATTATCTCTTGTGAGGGCACTAGTTTTGATTTCTTTTCGTTTACTGTGTACCCTAGGCAACTTAATCTTTTTTACGAACGCCAGATACTGTAGAAGAATGTCCTTGCTCTCTGCTTGAATCAGGCAGTCATCCAGATATGGATATATATGAATTCCTTTCTGTCTGCAAAATGCAATTACTGGTGCCAGGCACTTGGTAAAGACGCTGGGCGCAGTAGAGAAGCCAAAGGGCAGGGGAGAGAATTGGTAGTACATTGAACCAGCTATGAATCTGAGGTATTTTCTGCAATTTTGTCTGATAGGGACATGCAGGTATGCCTCTGAGGTCCAAAGTAACAAGCCAAGCTTTCTTGCCCAACATGGGAAGGAGCTGTTGTAGTGTCAACATTTTGAATTTCGGAACATCCAGGTAAGCATTTAGAGTGGAAAGGTCCAGAATGGGTCTCCAGCAGACCTCCCAACCGTTCCGAATTACTTTGATTTTACCGGGTTTTGGGGTCCAAATGAAGGGGTGTCACGATTCCAGAGTGGCACCCTTCATTTCCGATTTTCTTTTGCTTTTTTTAAATTTTCACACTGTTGTGCGCAATGACGTCAGCTCCATCAGGCTACCAGCCAGTCGGAATTGAGCGCTCAAGGATCAAACATCATCATTTCTGGCTGGCGGGAATGTGGAACTGCTAGAACAGCGCTGAAACAGCTGTTCGGCGAGTGGGCAGAGTTTGCAAGCAGGGATTACTACTCATGGCAGAGTTATTATTTAATGGCAGCAACGACGGAGGATAACTACTCAGGGTAGGAGTGTGTGTGTGTGTGTGTGTGTGTGTGTGTGTGTGTGTGTGTGTGTGTGTGTGTGAAAATGCCCCCATATAATGGGCTTGGTGGCGAGAGGTATTCAGGCTCAAACCCTGTACCTTTGGTACAGGGTAAAAGAAGCCTGCTATCCCTAGCCACCACAATTTCTGAGTGACAGCTATGTAAACTTTTTCACCAAATCGGATACTATCCAAAGAACTTGACTCAGCCGTGGTTAAGCATGATCCATCCATTCAATAATATTGAGTCACATCCATCTCCTATAACGAGCAAGTGAACAGTCACCACCACTTAGAGTTTACCAAGCAAGTAGATTGCCATGCCTTTTTATTTTGTGTAAATAATGCAGCTTCATTTTGTCATGATTTTATCAGTAAGTGGGACAAAATGTTTTGAAACTATGCCCCCTCCTCAAAAATGTCAGACATTTAAAAATCAATGGACTCTGACATTTCATTTTAGGCACATTGCAGAATTGAAGGTAGTGCCCTTTTAACTAAGTAGCTTATTTTACCTAACTGCTTATTATCACACAACCATAAACACTATATGCTGCTAAAAAGGAACAGACTCTCATATGCTCTGCAAGACCTAACTAGATCACCTCCAAGTCAACTTTACAGATGAGAAAACAGGATCAGCACTTTAAACATTTACTCAAATCCTTCAACACTACACTAGTTTAATACATAATCTCTGACTATTATGTAGGAGTATTGCATCTGTTTTAATCTGCCATAACTTATTTGAATAAATGGAGTTTGCAACAAAAGCTGAACTTTTCTGTATTCCTGTATAGCTTGCTGTCACATGATCTAGAGATGTCAGCTTACTTCAGTCTGTAGTGAATCTAAATCTAGTAACATGAGAGGATGTTTAAAATTGCAAGACTCCTAGGACAAGTGTGGAATAATACTGACACAATGCTATAGTGAATACAAAACAGTTGAAAGTTATGCTCTGAGCTTTGTCCAGATTTTTTTTGTACTAAGAGTTGAGAGAGCTATGATGAGAAGTAAGAACATTTCTTTTGTGCTAAGAGTTTAGAGCTATGATAAGAAGTGAGCACACAATTTGTATTCCCCCATTATTGTTTTTGTGCTAACAGTTCAGAGATATGGTGAGTGAGAAGTGAGAACTGAATTTGTATTCCCCCATTACTGGCTTTGTTGTTTGTCCATGTTTTTTGTGTTGAGGTTAAGAGCTATGTTAAGAAGTGAGAAATGAATTCACTAAATGATGGATATTAAGTTTGTCTTCCTATTTTTCAAGCAGCTGCTGATTTTGCATAGTGGCATGTTGTTCTGACTGTAGTGCATAGAGTCCTGGGTTCAAAACCTGCCAGTGAAATGCATGATGGTAACAACATTTTATTCTAGCGACTTTACAAAATTATACAAGCAATGTTTAAAATGTGTCCCTGGTTTTTTTACCTTTTGTCCCCCCCACCCCCCCCAAAAAAAATTAAATTGAAAATAAGTGCAAGACGCTGTGCAAGATACCTATGGCTTACACTACTGTCATTTTATTTATAGTGTGGGTGTGGAAGCAGACTTTTATGATGGAAAAGTTCTGAATTGGGAAGTTTTGTCATTATTGGTTCATGTGTTTTGTTTCATTGCCTACAGTACAGATTACTGGTAAAATGTTCAAACAATAAATTTAAAATGCGCTCTAACATGCGTGTTGTATTATACAAGGAAGGTGTATAAAGAAAATAACACATGTATGTTTCTTGTTTTGTGTGCAAGGGGCCAATGATTTGAAAACAGCCCAAAGGTAATCTTCATCCACCGCTGGCCAGATGCATTTTCTTTGGATGTGGTGTGGGTTTCAATGCTATTTCAATGAATGTGAGTTTCAAGGGCAAAGAAGTTTTAATGTCAAGCCTATTTTCATTGTGAGACAGTAACAGTATTGCTTTGTTTACCAGATGATGTCTTTTAGTGTTTCTGCATTGTTGTGCTGTAAAATGTAAAAATAAAATCCAAATCATTGTAGAAGTAAAACAGTATGCATACATTAGTGTTTATGGTAAATGGGGATAAATAGCCAGGTAATGGGACATTGGAATGGCTGCAGGGGGACTCTGGTGCCATGTTTTGGTTGTCTGTTCTTCAGTTTGCATTCGAAAGTTGGTATCCCACAATTCCATTGGAGTGGGTGGGGTTACATAAGTATGTATGCAAATTAGATGTTAATCAGTGTACAGATTTGTACCTATTTTTCATGGGCCTTGTCCAGATTTTTGATGTTTTCAGGTTGAGAAGTATGGTCTCCAGGCTTTGTCCTTTCTGGGTACCAGGAAGAGTCTTTAGTAAAATCCTTGTCTTTTTTCCTGCTGAGGTACTTTTTGAATAGCTCTCACGTCCATGAGGGCTGTAATTTGTTTTTGTGCCTCTGTCCATTGATTTTGTGGCAGGTCTGGCATTCCTTTTAGCCTTGGAAAAGTGTGAAAGTGGAACCTGTAACCTTGAGACACAATATTCAGCACCCACTTGTCTTGGGTGATTGCTTGCCAGTTTTGAGAGAACAGTGCTAGTTTCCCCCCTAAGGGAGCTGCCAAAAGTGAAGAGTTTGGCATTGGAAGGGGGAAGTCATTGGGACTGTTTCCTGTAAGGTTGTGACTTGTCCTCACCTCCTTTTGGGTTTGAAGCACCCCACTGTCGTGGTCTGTAAGAACCTTGTGGCTGGGATCTGCCTCTTGGGCGTCTATCTGCCTCTTTATGGCCTGTCTGACACTGGAAAGGACCAATTCTTTGTAGGCCAATTTCTGCTAAATCATGGTGGCTGTACCTGTAAGAAATCCTTCACTGTTTGCATACATTTTTCCTTATCCTCCATTTTCTTTAATACCCTGTTCTGCTTTAATACCAAATAAATTATCTTGCTGTAAAGGAGCATCCAATAATTTTGCCTTAACATGATCTGGTAAACTTTGTTCTTTTAACCAAGCATGCCTTCGAATCACAGATCCTGTAACTGCTGCTCTACAAGAAGCTTCTAATGAATCAAAACCACATTGCAAAGTATGCTTTCCTACTTGTTCAGCTGCATGCAATAAATCCTACATTTCCTTATAGTCAGGTTGTTCTGCATTTGTACTCATTTTCTGTTTTAATTGAGAAAGTAAGTATTGTTGATATTTAAGCATGTGAAAGTGGCAATTTAGAGCCCTCACTGCTAAAGTTGCAGAGGTGTAAACTTTCTTTCCCCATTTGTCTAATGCTCTGGAGTCCCTATCCAAGGGAACTGGATTCTTAGCCGTGGAAGCCTTAACCCCTTTGGGACCCTGGGAAATAGTTTCTGCGTCAGCAACTGGGTTTTTATAAAGAAATTTGTGAGAGTCAGGGACTCTGTAGAACCTGTCTGGCTTGACTGGAGCTGGGGGTAAAAAATCAGGATTTAAACTAGATTCAGAGAACACATCATCCATAATGTCCAACATTGGCGGAATAGCAAGGGGCCTGTGCTGAGGCAGTAAAGGAAAGTCTCTGAGCCTTTTCTTGGATTCTGAGTAATCCTGGCCCTTCCCAATGGAAATGCTCCCTCATGGTATGTAAAGTTTCCCCAAAAGAGTAATCCTCAGGAGGAGTGGCTGAAGGAATTGATTCTTCAGCATCAGAATCCTCATAGGGGGAAAGGAATATCCCTGGTCTGAAGAGGAATCACAATATATTGAAACCTGGTCAGAGGAATCATAGTCTGTATCCTGCTTAGGCCTTTTATCTGGAGGGGGATGGGAACCCCTAATCAGAGTTATCAAGTCTTCGGCCATTTTGAGCATCTATTTTTTAGGCATGGAGGCCTGTCCAGGTGAATGCTGTACCTGTTTCTTTGTCTTTAATGTAGGTTTAGTCTTGGCTGTAGTTGCAATGGTAAGTTGAGTAGGCCTGAAAACACCCTCAGAAGCCGATGCCTGCTCAGCGGCTCCAGACCCATCTGAAGAGTTAATCTCTGTTGGCCCAACACCTTGAGTATCCAGAGGCCTAGGCACCTCCACGTGGGAATGTCGCGGCCTGTGGTTCTGAGGTAGTGGGTTTCAGGAGCTGCAAAAGCACCTCACTGAAAACCAGCGAACCGGCGACTGGCCTAGCAGAGGCTTCGTTGTCAGTTTTGGGCCTCGGGTGCCTGTCCTTATCTTTATATTTTTTGTGCATTCCGGTCGTCGGTTGTTCCGACGGCATTATATAATTAAACCTTCGGCCAAAGTAATGGCGAGCAAAATCAAACCGACATTTAATAGTGCGTTTGTTAAATCTAGCACAAAACAGACAGCTAGTGATGTTGTGATCTGGGCCTAGGCATGGAATACAGTAAGAATGAAAATCCTTATGAGGTATTTGCTTCCCAAAAGAAATACAATTATTAACTTTTACTGACATTGGTCTGAGGCAAGAAAAAGTTTTCCCAACGGGGTACTTAGCTTTATTGAAGACTTCGGATCTGAAATCGAATTTGAAATCTCAGGAGTCGGTCGACCGGCACTTACGAATTGCTTTTGCTTCGGGCACCGCGCGGCAAGAAAGACTGAAGAAAATGGCGCCGGCTGCTTCTTATATACCCCTGGCGCTCTGACGTCAGGGAAGAGGCGACAGCAACCAACGCCGTACCAAGACTTTGGAACTCAGGACGACTGCGGGCTCGCCTGACAGCAGGATAACACAAGTGTAATGACTGCAGCAGTGAAACACGATGAACATCCAGTGTTCCACACCAGAGGTCAACTCCTCGCTGGTCAGATCCGTCCTCAAGCTAATCACTCTAGACATCCATATCTCACCCCCACCCCCCATTAAGTCAAAAACTACACCAAAGCCAACTTCATGCTTCTTAAGACAGAAGTGGCAAACTTCACGACACCCATGCAGACGGAGAATAGAGGTATGACTGCTGGATCTTACACAAATGCACTGTATAAGTACATACACGAGTGGATGGATCGTGCCATCCCAAACAGAACCAAGATGCTATCCTCCAAAAAAAGGAAGCCAATCTGGTGTTCCCCTGCCATAAACAAACTCTACAACAGAAGGAAGAAGCTGCTGCAAAAAAGAGAGTAAAATCCCAAGATTGGAGGAACTCCCTTGGTCAGCCTCAGCAAGAAGCTGAGATCCCTCATAAAATCCTCCAAAGCCAGTTTTGAAAATAAATCGCCACTGATTCCAAAGACAACCACAAAGCATTCTACAGCTATGTCAAGAATCGCAATGGCAGCATGCAGATCTCCTCTGAGCTACAGCACAATGGCACTAAATATACAGAACTAACCGATATTGCCAACATCCTGGCCAATAGGTTCAGTGCTAACTTTACCCCCTCTCACCTTCCAAAGGGCTCATCTCAATACCAGAAGAATGCAAAACCCCTGTAATCACGGATGAACAAGTAAAGACCGCACTCTCCAAAGCCAAGAACACAGCATCCATGGAACCAGACAACATCCCAGGCTGCGTAATACACGAACTACAGAATGAACTGGCACCCCACCTAAGTACCACTTTCAATCATAGCCTCACCTCAGGCTATGTGCCTAATGAATGGCACGCAACTGTTAACCCACTCCACAAAGGGGGTGCTACCATGGACTCTGGAAACTACTGCCCCATTAACCTGACGAGCCTGGTCTGCAAGGTCATGGAAAGTACAGTTGTGTACACTTACCATAAATGTAGATGTTCGAGTGTATTCACTGTTGAAGTCATCACATTTGGGATATCTGCCTGCAGGTAGCCCTCAGCAGGCCTGAATACCAGAGTCTTGGATTCCTGCGTCAGATGCAGTCTCTTCTTCCATGAAGTCAGGTGGTCAGGGGTATAAAACATGCAGCGAACGCCATTACATCAGTTTTTCTTGCCCCAGATGTCAGGTGCCCCCACAACGGGAAGCAATTATATGTTATGGTACACCTCCATCAAAAAGCAAATACACCAGAAAATTTAAATACACCAAACAAGAAGGAAAGGTAGAGCCAAGAGAAGTCAGGGGGCTGGAGGGAGGGTAACCAGGACTGCAACAGCGAATACACTTGAACATCTACATTTATGGTAAGTGTACACAACTGTACTATGTTCGTCGCGTTTCATTGTTGCAGTCATCACATTTGGGTTGATTCCCAAAGCTAAGGAAGGGAGGAGGAAGTTAGAGCATTAAGGCCAGCTATTAAGCCCTGCAAGACTGCAGTGGCAAAACCAGCTCTGTATTTAGAAAAAATAGGCATGTGGTAATGCTTGGTGAAGGTATGTACAGAGCTCCAAGTAGCAGCTTCTAGGATGTCCCTGGTAGGGACCCCTCTGAGAAAGGCTGTAGAGAGGTAGCTGCAGCCCTGGTGGGATGTGATCTTATCCCCTGTGGGGTAGGTTTTCCATGGTGCTTGTAGCAGAAATGAATGCAATGGGCTATCCATTTAGAAATGGTTTGCTTTGAAATGGCCTTCCCCTCTGCCCCTGCAGCAAAGCCAACTAGCAGCTGTTCAGATTTTCTGAAAGGCTTAGTCCTGTCCAAATAAAATCCAAGTTGTCTGTGCATGTCCAGAAAGTGCAGTATTCATACTCCTTTGTTTTGTGGATTAGGGAAAAAGTAGGCAAATGAATGGACTGATTTAGGGCCACACTAGACACCACCTTGGGCATAAAGGAAGGATTGGTCCTGAGGGAAACTCTGTCTGCATGGAAGATAATGAAGGGCTCTCCACTGCCATGAGGGCCTGTAATTCAGGCACTCTTCTTGCTGAAGTGATGGCTAGAAGGAAGGCTGTTTTCCAAGAAAGGAATTTCAACTCTGCAGTTGCAGCTGGCTCAAAGGGAGGTAAGAGTGAGCTTTTCCAACACAAAGTTAAGGTCCCAGGCTGTAGTAGGGGCTCTCCTGGGGAGTCTTAAATTTTTGGCCCCTCTAAGGAATTGTTTTAGCAGGGGGGTGAGAGAAGAGGGGTGGCTCAGTATTATAATGTGCTGAAATGGCAGAGGCATGAATTTTAATTGACTAGAAGAATAGGCCCTTGTGGAGCACTTCTGTGAACTACTGAAGAATATGAGGTAAGCTGGGCACCAATGTGCCCATCCCCTGTGTCTGGCTCCAGGAACAGTATCTTTTCCACTTTTCAGCATAGGATTTTCTAGTACTAGGCCTCCTTGCCTCCAGAATGACATCTAGCACCTGCTTACTGAGGGATGCCTCTGGAGAGCTCAAGGAATTAGCCAGGCTGCAAGGTTCAGGGTTTGAAGCTGAGGGTGCAGAATCTGGCCCGCCTGCTGGGACAGCAGGAGGGGTCTGAGGCAGATGCCATAGTTCCTGCAATGTCATACTGCGCAAGAGGGGGTACCATTGCTGGCGTGGCCAGTCTGCTGCAATCAGTATTGTCCTTGGCTTGTTCCGTTTGATCTTTTGCAGAACCTACGAGAAGAGAGGCAGAGGGGGAAAGGCATAAACCGAGAGGCTTTCCCAGGTAAAGGACAGGACATCCACTTTTCAAGCTCAACTGTGGGAAGTCCTTGTGCAACATTTGTCCAATTGGTAGTTCTGAGGGGAGGCAAACGGGTCTACCTCTGGAGTCCCCCATTTGTTCCTCAAGAGGTTGAATATTTTTGGTTCCAGTTTCCATTCGTGTGGGTCCATGACATTTCTGCTTAGGTCGTCTGCCAGTGAATTTAGCTTGCCTGGCAGGAACTGAGCTTGTAGGCGCACTTGGTAGCTCAAGGCTGTGTTCCACAGAGCCATGGCTAGTCTGCAGACAGGGTACAAGTGGGTTCCCCCCTGCTTGCTTATGTACCACATAGCTGTGGTGTTGTCTGTCTTTACCAATAGTTGTCCTGGAAGAATGTGGTCTTTGAAGGCTGTCAGGGAATTCTGTACAGCTAACATCTCTTTTTGGTTGATATACAGGTACATCTGTCTTGGATTCTATTTGCCCTGAATGCATTGCCCTGCCAAGTGAGCCCCCCCCCCCATGCATAGTCTGATGCATCTGTTAGGGTTGGCGGCAGGGGGTTAGAGTGAAAGGGAGCCCCTTGTTGTGATAGCAGGCCTCTGCCCACCAAAGGAACTCTGTCGTTATTCAAGGAATGATACGAATCATTGATTCCAGGTCCTGAGAATGTTGACACTATAGGCTTTTTAGATACCATTGTAGTTTCCTCGTATGCAGTCTTGCATATGGAATTAGTAGAATGCAAGAGGCCATGAACCCCAGGGCTTGCAGAATTTTCCTTGCAGATAGCGAGGTCTTTGTGGCCAATAGTTTGAAGTAGTTTGTCAAACTTGTTTCTCTGGAGTGAGGAAAGCCATCTGGGAAGTTGTGTCAAGCTTGCTCCCAGGAATACAATCTGTTGGCAGGGTACTGGGTGAGATTTATTTTCGTTTATGGAGTACCCGAGTGAGGTTAGAAGTTTCTCTATGAATGCCAGATGTTTTAATAGCAAGTCCTGGCTTTCTGCCTGAATCAGACAATCATCCAAGTATGGGTACATTTGAATAAATTCCCTGCCTGCAAAATGCAATGGCTGGAGCTAGACACTTTGTCAATACCCTAGGCGCAGTAGATAAGCCAAAGGGAAGTGCAGAGAACTGATAGTGCATGGAGCCTGCCCTGAAGCGTAGGTATTTCCTGCAAGATTCCCTTATTGGAATGTGCAGGTAAGCTTCCTTTAAGTCTAAGGTTGCCAGCCAGGCATCTTTGCCTAGCATAGGAAGCAGCTGATGAAGTGTTAGCATTTTGAATTTTGGGATTACTAGAAAGGTGTTTAGAATAGAGAGGTCCAGGATAGGATGCCAGGAGCTGTCTTTTCTGGGTAACAGGAAAAGTCTTGAATAAAAACCTTGTCCCTTTTGTTCACCTGGGACAGGCTGAATAGCCCTGATACTTAGAAAAGAGAGAGAACCTGCTGTTGGGCCTCCGCCCACTGATTTGGGGGAAGGTCTGGCCAACAGTTTGGGGTTGATAGGGTGTGGAAGTGGAATCTGTATCCTTGTGAACCTATATTCAAAACCCATTTGTCCTGGGTAATGAGTTCCCAGTTTTTTGTATGCAGAGAGAGCTTTCCTCCTAAGGGAGCAGGCAGTTGAGCAGGGCTTGGAAGGGTTAAGGTTAAGTCATTGTGTCATTTTTCCGTAGGGGGGTGGCTTACTACTCCCTGCTTTGGAAGTGGGAGCCCCCCACTGCTTAGGCCTGTGCGTAGCCTAAGACTGTAACCTAGGTGGGTCTGCTGTTCCTGGGTTTGGACTGAGAAGGCCTGGAAGAGACTGGAAAGGACCAGTTCTTTGAAGGTCAATGCCTACTAAATCTGGGAGGCTGTACTTATAGGAAATCTTTAACAGTTTGCATAGATTTAGCTTTTTCCTCCATCCTTTTGAGGAATTCTTCTGCTTCATTGCCAAACAGGCGGTCTTGGTTTAAGGGAGCATCCAGTAATTTAGCTTTAACATGATCTGGCAAGTTTTGCTCCTTAAGCCAAGCATGCCTTCTAAGTACAGACCCAGTGACAGCAGGCCTGCAAGATGTTTCTAGAGAGTCAAAACCACATTGCAAAGTATGTTTACCAACTCGTTCTGCAGAATGCATTAAATCCTGTAATTCTTTGTGTTCAGCACAGTCAGGAATTACATCATTTTCTGTTTAAGCAGTCCCATAATATGCTGCTTGTACTTTAACATATGAAACTGGAAATTTAAAAGTCCTAATGACCAAAGTAGCAGAAGTGTAACTTCTTACCCAATCTGTTCAAGGCTCTAGAATCTCTATCAGAAGGGGTAGGATTTCTGGCAGCAGTAGCCTTAATGCCTTTTGATCCTTGGGAAATGGTCTCTGGATCCGCAGTAGGATTCTTGAGGAACTTGTGAGAGTCAGGTACTCTAATACCGATCAGGTTTTCTGGGAGCTGGAGGTTAGGTGTCTGGGGAAAGGCTAGATTCCAAAAAAGCATCATTTACAATGTCCAGAACAGGAGGAATAGCTGAAGGCCTGTGTTGAGGAAGGAGTAAGAATTCCCTAAGCCTCTTTTTGGAGTCAGAGTAATCCTAGCTTTCCCAGCGGAAATGCTCCCTAAGAGTGTGCAAGGTTTCACCAAAAGAAAAATCTTCTGGAGGGGAAGCAGAGGGAATGGAATCCTCTGCATCAGACTCCTCATAGGTAGATAAGGGCAAATCCTGGTAATCAGAAGGAACTGAAATATCAGATTCCTGATCAGAAGAATCAGAAGGAAAATCAGTTCTTGGCCTCTTAGAGGGGGAAGACTGGCTTCCCCTAATTAAGGCAATAAGGTCTTCAGCCATTCTAAGCATTTGTTTTTTAGGCATATGGGCCTGAGCATGCAGTTTGGACGTCAGTTTTCTAGGCATGGTGAGTGTTTTAGGCCTGAATGAAGAAGATGGCGTCGGTTTAAAATGCAAGTCCGTAGGCCTGAATACACCCTCAGAATCCATTGCCTGCACAGTGGCTCTGGACCCATCCAAGGTAAAGACATCCACAGGTTCCATAGTCGAAGAAGCATCTCGTGGCATACCGGACTGCGAATGGGTCTCAGTAGAGGCCTACGAATCTGAAGTAGTGGGTATCAGGGGCTGCGAAAGCGCCTCACTGAGTACCAGCAGTCTGGCGACTAGCTTAACAGAAGCATCGTCGGCTGTTTTGGACATATGCAGTCTGTTTCTGTCTTTATCCTTAAGTTTTTTCAGAAGATCGGTAGTCGGATGGCTTAACAAAGCCATTTCGGAGTACGGATACCAGGAACCAAAATAATTTGCTGCAAAGATAGCCAGACGATGAATAGTTCGGGGGTTGAACAGGGCACAAAACTGACAACGAGGGACGTCGTGGTCTGGGCCTAAGCAAGGAATGCAGTACGAATGAAAATCTTTATGAGGTATTTGCTTTCCACAGGTAAGACACTTGTTAACTTTGACTGACATAGGATGGAGCAAAAAAAAAGATCCCCAATGGGGTACTTATCTTTTTGAAGACTTCGGTTCTGAAACTCAAAAACAAAAATTTCAGGAGTTGGCCGACTGGCACTTGCGAACTGCTTCTGCTTTGGGCACTGCACGGCAAGAAAGACTGATGTAATGGTGTTGGCTGCATGTTTTATACCCCTGACGACCTGACGTCATGGAAGAGACAGCATCCGATGCAGAAATCCAAGACTCTGGTATTCAGGCCGGCTGAAGGCTACCTGCAGGCAGATAACCCAAATGTGATGACTGCAACAGTGAAACACGAAAAACATTGCATCATCCTGGAGCTTATAAACAAAGACATAGGTAACCTCCAAACCCTGGACTCCACTCAGTTTGGGTTTGTAAAAGGTAGATCATGTCCACTAAACCTGACTGACTTCTTTGAAGCAGTCCCTAGAGCCACAGATGAGGGCAAGGTAGTGCACACAGCCTATTTTGACCTCAACGAGGCTTTCAATACCATCCCCCACACTGGGATTATACATAAACTACTAAACTGGGCATAAATCCCTGTGTCACAAGATAGGTGGCCAAGTGGCTCACTGACAGAATCCACACAGTAAAAGTAGCAGACTCAAAGTCCGACTTCAGACCACTGACGAGTGGAGTACCACAGGGTTCGGTCCTGGGTCCTCTCCTGTTCGGCATCTACTTCTCTGAAAAAGTGCAGGCCAACACAAAAGGTCTTCGGCTAACAAAGTTCGCAGATGACTGCAAACTGGGAGCCATAATAGAATCACCTAATGATGTAGACATTCTACAGAAGGGCCTCACAGAGACAGATGCTTGGTGTCAAAGTCATGGCCTCAAGCTCAGTGCCAAGTAGTACACTGTCATCCCCTTTGGGAAAAACTCGGTACTCATGAACTACCACATAGGCGGTAGCTCACTAAACACTGAAAGTGTGATAAGAGACCTCGGGACACAGGTGAACAGTAGTCTCTCCTTTGATAACATCACCACAGTAGTCAGGAAATCCTTCTACGTGGCACACCATCACAAAAGGGTTCTCCTCTAGAAAAAAGGAGGTAATTGTTCCTATCTACTCATCCCTCATCAGATGCATTATAGAGTACAATGGCCCATTTGGCATGCATCTCACAAGACACCTACAACTGGAAAGGTCACACAAATACCTAAGAGGATTACCGGCCTCAAACAGATGCCATACGCAGACAGTCTCAGAAAACTCCAGCTCTACTCCATCACATATCGCCTACTCAGAGGCGATCTCTAACCAACATACAAAGCTATGTCAAATCCAGAGCTGCTGGAAATGCTACACTTAAAAAAATCCCAATCTCTCCGAACCACACTCTCCAGGGACCTAAACCTTGTCACGACAATAAACAGAACATGTTGGAGGGATAGATTCCTGTTCCAGACACTTCCCATACTCTGGAACAAACTACCTATTCATGTCAATCAAAGCTCCTTATTGGCCCTCTAAGAAAAACCTTGATGACCGGATGGGAAATAGAAAATTTGCCCAGGGGATCCCTTCTGCGGCACTGCTTGACAGGGGCACAGGAAAATTTTCGGTGGCGAAAGCCAGGGAACCTTTTTGGCTAGGCTTATATAGGCCCCAAGGCTGATAGCCTAGTACCTACCTATGAACCTATGAGACTGGCTTCCCTGCAGCAGGTCAAACCAAACAGGAATACTTGTAGGGGTACAATTTGTCCTTTTCTTAGAGAAGCCCTGATTTGGGCAGTTGTACCTCCCACAAGTAAACATTAAAATGGCAAAATGCCCTCTTATTTAACAAGAAAGAAATTTTCTAACACACACACACACACACACACACACACACACACACACACACACACACACACACACACACACACACACACACAATTTACAGAAAACTAAGGCAGTGTATATGGAATCCCTTAGAATAAAGCGAGAAAAATACTGGAGCTTTATGACTATTCCCATAACAAGATGCAAGCAAAGGTAGTTCAAAAGTATGGATACAGTACACCTGGAGCCTCAATTTACGATAAAAAAATGTTGCTTTTATATTGAAATGCTGATAAAAACAAGTAAAAGATAAGCACTTTCATCTTCTTAATGAAGACTTCCTCAGATAAAACCATGCTTGAAAAATTGAGTCAATATATACATCAATCTAGATCACGACTGCCAAGCCCCAGTGATGTCATGCTTCCTTTGGGAGGATTTAAAGAGCCATCCAAGTAGAAAACTGACAACACGAATTACAACAAAATTTAATTTATGCATGTGGTTCTGATTTTTTACATACTAATAAAGTACTGACAACATATTGCAGCTATCACCTTTCTAAAGATTTCAGTTTTAAAATACAGGTGATGGGCATTTGGTTACTCAAATCATGCCAGTTCATGGCATTAAGTTTCAACTACCAGTGAAGTTCAAGTTTTTCCAGATTGAGTATCCATGTGACCCCTCTCTCTGACAAGACAAATTGTTCTAAAATTAAAAATTTAATTGTGTGGTCAGGGTATTCCATGGCATGTTTGGAAAGAGCACTGGTACCCTTTTTAGTTCTAATAAGTGTGCTCATAAATGTCTGTCTTACCAACATAAAACCCTTCACAATGTTGGCCTTGAGCACAATAAATGATTTTAGTTGAATTACAATTAAAATATTTTTGGGTCTAAACTGGACACCATTAATGACAACCAAATTACCAGTTAAAATATACTTGCAATACAAGCAGCAGCCACATTTCGCCATCCCAAAGTGCTTTGATTGTTGTACTGATTTCTTCTCAAAGCTTTGAAGTTTTGCCCCCCCCCCCCTTATAAACAACGCTTGCAGCCAAACCTACATGTTCTCTGTGTTTGTCATTTGTCAAAATATTATTTTTATTAAGTATGCTTCTAATACGGTAGCTGTCCAGATGAAATACTGTAATGAAGGAATTCTTATAATTATCGTTCCTGTTACTGATGTGTGGATGTTTGTGTACCCATAACTGATGGACTAATATGATCTTGCACTGTTGCCCCAAGGATGGGGATGAACTGCTTCCTTTCACATTTATTCATGACTTCGATCATTAATTAATTAATAAAAGTGGATATCCACATTTTGAAAACATGTCCCTTAACAGGTTGCATTCATCCAAAACCTTTCCAAATCTGTGATTCTTCGGGCAGCATGGATGAATTGGCTTTCGATGACCGCTCTCTTCTGCACTCTGGGATGCGGACTTGTGTAGTGGAGAAATTTGCTAGAGTAGGTTTCTTTCCAGTAAATTTCAGAAGTAAATTTTTTGTTGATAATGTACTTTTTGAGCTAAACATCTAGACATGCTATATGGGTATCATGGACTTGATGGGTGAACTGGAGAAATTCTGTGGTGGTGTTTATGAATTTCAGGAACTGGGGAATGATGTCAACATCTCCATCCCACAAAATAAATATATTGTTCAGGTACCTGGTGTAGAATTTGCATGAACTACGGAAAGTGGACTCAAATTTTTTCTCCCATTGTATCAAGACTACATTGGCAAATAGACTCCAGCATGCTGAACCCATGACTACACCTTTTGTCTGTATATATATATATATATATATATATATATATATATATATATATATATATATAAATATCTAAAAAAATAATTCTCCTTTTCGAAAATAATGAAATTATTTTTCAGCACCAATTCCGTAAGACTTTCATACACATTTATGATGTCTTGTCCTTTGTTGGCTAAAAATTCACAAAACCATTATAGGCCAACATGATATGTAATTATAGAATACAAATCATTTACATCCATTGTTATAAGCACATATGATTCATGGTAGGGAATGTGATTAATTTTATCCAAAAAATCAATGAATCACGACAGATGTGTGGTTCAGCCATGACAAATTCTTTGATCTTGACGTCTAAAAATTTTGCTAGAGGATGAGTGACGGATCCTCTGGCATATACAACTGGCCGAAGTGATGGCTGTTCAATATTGTTACGAAGTTTAGAAACCACAAAAATGGCTGGCATAATTGGTTTGCTTACATTTAAGAAGTTATAGTCATCAATTGAGATCTGCTTATCAATAAATAAGTCCATGATGTTGGATCTAATTCTCCTGTAAGCAGAATTAAGTTCATTAATCGAGGACTTTAAGTGTCATCGTCTAAAACCTCTAATTTTTTTTCTATAATTGATTATATTCATATTAATAAGGCCACCACCCTTATCAGGTTGCATTACCCTGATTTCCTGGTTGTTTTGAAAACTACGAATAAGTTCACTTTCGGCCGTCTTAGTTATGTTATTATTCTTTGGGGTATTTTTATATTCTGGTTTTGATTCCTGGCCAAGTAGTTGTGAATATCCAGTTCACAGATCCTCTCGAAACTCTGAATAACAAGATGGATGGGAGGATTAATAGTACTAGATATATGTAAGGGGTTAAGCGCTCCATTACAATTTTTCAAGTTGAAGTTAAACTTCCTAACAGTTTCAAATCCGTCAGGATAGAAGCCACATCTGTTATATTATGTGGTATGAATGCCATGCCCTTTGCAAATAAACTGCAACACTGTTCATCCAAAACACATGTAGAATAGTTGTACACTTTGAAATCGCCTGTTGAATTCCATACAGTATTGCAAGGCGGTAAAACACCAACCCTCTGATTGACCATATCATCAGTGGGAATATGGAGTGCAGCTGTTAAAATCCCTTTGTGTTCCATTCTCTCCTGCCCTTCCCGGCACCTCTCTGTGGGGATTGTCTCCATGATGTGTCCTGCTTTTGGTCGGGTGGGTGTTGCTCCCATTCCCTCAACCTCTCTGAGTGTGTGTGGGGGGGGGGGGTTTCTTTGTTTAAAAAGCAGTCCAGATTGGATGAACCTACTTGATTTGGAGACTCACTACTGAATTCTCATTACTGCTACTATGAAAGGTATACAACCATTTTTTTATTCCCCATCCTTGGGAGGGGGGCTATGTTTGGTTGTTAGCATACTCCTTTTTAATTTTCTGGTCTCTAATGGTACTCTCATGTTCATCAATACTGTTAAATGTACATCTGTACTCACTTTTATGTTGTGAATAGTCAATATCATGGGTGATGCTATAATCTAATTGTGTTGTTTCAGCAATAAGAAAGACAGCAGTGTATGTACGCAAAATCAATGCAGTGAAAGGAGCTTTAGGAAAAAAGAGGCCTGCGTGATGTATTGTTTTTACAATCATTGTTTAGTCTGCCTCTTGGTATCCCACAATGCAATCAGAATTAATTCAAGATGCCAGACCCCATGTGGTCAAACACAGAAATTATGTCCAAAAATATTTAAACACATGTGAATAATCCCAGAGTGATAATGAAATGTAGGAACCACCAAACCAATATGAAATAAACATGCTTCGAGTCTGTGGGTGCGGTTCTACTTTAAAAGTTTTTTTTTTTTTTTTTTTAGTTTTTACCTTCTGGTATTTAAAAGTCATGCATTTGAGTGGGTTTCTGCTTGTTTGAACCGAGCTGAATTGAGGTGGGCTAACAGCCACAACTCAGTGCTGAGATACCAGATAACTACAAGCTTCTGAGCTTCCCAAAAACCATAAGTTGCAGGTTTTTTTTTTTTTTTTTTTTGCTTGATTATACTACTTACTGCACTTTTTATTGTGTTCTGCTTATTTAATGCTATATTTTAATACTGTACACTAAACTGCACTGTTTGTACTGTATTTGTCTGTCTTACTGTGCCTGTTAAATTGCTTTTGTTGTTTTCACTGTTGCAAAGATTTTTTTGCTATTTTCAAGGTCTGCGAAGCAACTGCTGCTACTTTTCACTGTTTGCAAAGTATATGTTGTTTGTTCTGTTTTCCCACCAAACAGTGTTTTAAATAACTGATTTGTTTGCCGTTTAAAACATTTTCTAGTGTCTCCTTGCTGTTTTTCTGCTGTTTAAACCATTTTTAGTGTTTCCCTTCTGTTTAAAAAATTTTTTGTGCTTCCCCTCTACATTAATGTAGCTAGTAGCTGTAGCATAGTCCAGATACAAGTTTGCTGCATCGAGTCTGTCTGGAGTAGCTGCTGTATTCTGAGCACATTTTCCAAGCAATCTTTGATTGGAAGGAGCTGTTCTACACCCTTGTGAGCGAAGTGTGCTGACTGGAACCTGTGTGAAGGGTGATTGGTCTAGGGCTTGGAGCAAGCACCCTCATTGGTTCTTTTGAGTTTTTTAAAATTTGTTTTAAGTTTTTAGCATCTGGTTTCTGCTTGTATGCATGCTGCACACCACCATGCACTGCCACGCAACTGTGCACCATAGCCAGATAGACAATTCTGACAATTTTTCCTTAGATACTGCTGTAGTACTTTAGTGTAGTCCTCATCTTTAGTAAATCTCTGGTCTAACAAGTATTAATAAGGAGCTGTGACCTATTAAACCACCAGCTAAAAACCCCTGTCAGAAATACCCATCTACAGAGCACCTCCTAGGATCACTCCTGAAAGCACCCCCTTTTTGATAACAGTTCTTCAAACCTAGCATCAAGGACAGTTAGACTACCCTTGTTTCTCCTGCCAGGCTTGTTGACCTGAGTCTCCCGAGACAGTGTAGTAACTACCTCGTGGACACTAACAACCCCCTACTATTAACTCACTCTTGTACGGAGTGCGAGAGATGCATTTACACCAAGAATCATGAATCCCTGCTCTCTCAAACTCATAGTAGTAACAATGAAGAGGTTGTCAACTCACCTACCACTACTCATACACATAGTATACATTCAACACATACATCAACATACATGGAGGTTCTCTCAAAAAACTTACCGAAACACCAGTGACTTCCAAAACAAAAGAATGCTACAACTAACACAGTTCCCACAGCAGCCAAGACACATAGCAACACCAGTGTCTCTCCTACCAAGCCCTTAAGGTGCAACACTCAAAAACTCAAAAGTTTGTTGTCATTGGAGACTCCATAGTGAGATACAAGGATGTCTCACTCACCAAGTTAGATAAGGAGAAAGTCACAGTCAGCTGCCTGTCCAGTGCCAGGATTCATCAGATCATGCATGCACTCCGGTCCCTCAGCAACAAGTACCAGTAGGACTCTGTCATAGCTCATGTTAGAGTGAACGACTTGAGACATACCTCCCTGGACTAAATGGAAAGAGATGATTGAGCTCTCAGAGTATGTGTCCCAGGCAGGTATGCCCCTAGGCCTGAGCAGCATTACCCTCGCCTAGAATGATACCACAGTACAAACAAAAAAATAATAGATTTCAATAAATGGCTTAGTTTTTGGTATCACTTAAAGGGAATCCAGTTTCTGTTAACTTGGGATAACATGGTCGACAAATCTCGCTGCTTTGCCAGACACTGTCTGCACTTGGCACCACTAGGCTTTTGGCTGCTGGCAAAGGCTCCTGCCTCCCCCATAGTGCCTTTTACAGGCAAGGTCTCAAAAACAAAACTGCTGACATGAAAATTGCCAACCATACCAAAATAAGGGTTATGCTGCTAAATACTAGGAGTTTAAACCAAAAACTGCACACCCTGGAAGCACGTCTATCACTGCAGGATGTAGATATCTGTGTAGTCACAGAAACCTGGTTCAAGGCCTCAGAGAGTACCCCGGCCTTGCAAGTCTACAATGCCTTCCACACCTTCAGACCACAACATTAATGTGCGAGAACCAAAGGAGGTGGTGTTTCTATCTATATTAGAGATAAATTCACCTCCCGACTAGTTAGACTGGACAACTCCATGAAGTTATTCCAAGTTCAGTTTACTGTGGGTAAGACCCCCATTCATATCAAAGCTAATTATAGATCACACTCCATGGATCATGATGCACATGAGGTCTACTTGACCAAAATGGAGTCAATCCAAATACTGCCAAACACTCTGGTCATGAGGGATTTCAATTATCCCATCAACTGGGAAGCCTATTCTAGCCTCAAATACCCTGGAACAAACTGTTCAAACCCTAACAAGAGGAGTAAATGTACTAGATCTGGTCCTCACTAACATTACAAACGAATGCACCACTGCAACTGTTGGACTCTCATTAGTTAAATATGATCACAAATCAGTTGCCTTTGAACAGACACTAAACCTGAACTCACAAAGGTGAAGTCAGACTAAAAAACTTCACCAAAGCAAACTACACCCTCCTATGGGGAAGGTATAAATGCATTCCAAGCCCCAACCCCAGCTGGAAGCGGTAACTACACCAAAGCCCTGTACAATCAATTGCATAAGTGTATAGACTCAGCTGTTCAGGATCAAAGTCAGAGTCCTACGTAAAAAAGAAAAAAAGTCATCTTGGTGGACATCCAGCATTAACAAACTTTACAACAAACGCAAAAGGTTGCTGTCTAAGAAAACTAAGCCAAGGCCCCAACAATGGAAAAGCACCCTCCTCAGCCTTAACAGGCAAATAAGACATGTCAGATCCTCTAAGGATAACTGAGAAAAACTTACCAATCACAGCCAAGGATAATCATAAGGCCTTTTACAGCTACGTACATAGCCTCAAAGGTAGGACCCCATTATGTGCCAAACTAATGACTAACGGTATCACACATGCTGATCCCATAGAGATAGAAAACTTGCTAGTGGACATATCTGGCACAAATTTCACTCCATTATTCCCTCCAAACTTATCAGAAACCTTGCCCCTAATCCCCACCCCTACCCTAACCGAAGAGCAGATCATTAAAAGCCTTGTCTAAAGCAAAGCAAAACAAAAACACAGCCTCTACGGGACCAGGCATAATCCCAGGCTGCTTTCTAAACAAACTAAAATAAACTAGCATCACAATTAAGTACCCTACTCAATCACAGCTTAACCACTGGCTTTTTTCCTGTGGAATGGAGAACAGCATCAGTTAATCCCCTCCACAAAGGTGGCTTAGCAATAGACACAGGGATTATAAAGCCACAAAAGTCTGACCAGTCTCATCTGTAAAGCCATGGAATGTATCATCATGGACCCCAAAAATAAAGACATAGGCAACCTCCAAACAATGAATCTGACACAATTCGGCTTTGTCAAAGGCAGATCCTGCCTGTTAAACCTGGTGGATTTCTTCGAAAATGTGACAAAGGCCATTGATAAGGGCAAATCTGTGCACACAGCATACCTTGACTTGGCAAATGCCTTTGGCACAATCCCACACTCAGGCATTACTGATAAACTTAGCAAATTGAAAATAAACCCTTTTGTTGTAAGATGGGTTTCCAACTGACATGTAAACCCGTCACACATTATCAGAGTGGGTTGACTACACATCAACAAACAGACCTGTCACCAGTGGAGTGCCACAAGGGTCATTGCTGGGCCCCCTACTGTTTGGGATGGACTTCTCAGAAGTTCAGGCCAAAAATAAGGCGCTGTCGCTGACCAATTGTGTGGATGACTGCAATCAGGGTGCAATTACTGAATCCCCAAATGATGTTAGCATACTTCAGGAGGGTCTTTCACAGACCAATGACTAATGCCTTAGTCATGGTCTCAAACTGAATGCAAAAAAATGAATCATAAATCCCTTCAGTAAAAACAATGTCCCTTCAAAACTAACAAATTAACAATACTAATGTACCTACGAAGTGGTAAGAGATCTGGGATCACAAGTAAGACTGCGACCTTAACTTTGACGATCTTGTGTCTACTGTAGTAAGGAATACTTTTTAAGTACCACACTTGATTAGCAAAGGCATTGCCTCTAGAGCAAATGAGGTTATAACCCCTCTTTACTAGTCACTAATCAGGCCCATAATTGTGTGTAGTGCCCCTTTCAGCATGTACTGTACAAAAGCACCTGCAGCAATTGGAGAGAGATTTCTAACTATGAAGATCAAGGGACTCCAGCATGCGCCTTACATAGACCAACTAAAGTTCCTGTCACTATACTTATTATTGTATAAACTTCTTAGGGGAGACTTATGCCTGGCTTACAAAGCAATCTCCACCCAAAACCTAATGAATTTGCTGCACATCCGAAAATTAAACGGGACTACAGCTGCCATTTCCAGGGACCTAAATATGAACTGCAACTTCAATACGATGTGCTGAAGGGACAGATTTGTCTCTCAGCAACTGCCATGTCTTTGGAATAGGCTGCCAATTCATGTGAAGCAGAGCACCTCTATGACACTGTTCAAAAGGGACCTGGACATGTGGATGGGGCACTGTAAATTCTAACCAAAGATAATGCCCACAACTCTCCTGGATATGGGTAGTCATTAATCAATACAATCTTGGGTATTGACTAGAGTTATCTACAGTATTACACTGGGATGAAATGGCTAGGCTTGAAATGATCTCTTGGTCGATAGCCAAGTAACCTCCTATTATCCTAGGAATAGTATACCCACACAATCTCTCAGACAAACTCAAGTTTTAAACCGTTGCTTAAACAATACCTTAACCAATCCTGGTCCCGCACATGCTTATCACCAAGTTAAGACTATGTGCTCTCAGTACAATACTCTACAGAATACTCTTTACCTCTCACTGAAATGAGAAAAAAACAATTTTTATACATAGCTGCTGCCTGTACAATCCACTAAATTGCACGTGGGTTTTCTCTTTAATTTTTACCTCTATAAAATCTTAGAATATATAAATATAAGTACTGTATGTGTATAAATGGAAAGAGAAATTTAACTACTCCGTGTTTAACTGGAAGGAAGTATAATGCAATATAAACAAATGGAGCTTTTCTCCCCATGCCTCAGCTGAAAATGGGTATTAACCAGTTAGACTTTCCCAGTAATCAAAGACAGACATATAAATAAATAAATAAAACTCCATTCCACTGCCATTATAAGCAAACCATCTTTCTCCACCATACGTCAATGTGGGGACATCTACCCCAACCTGGATCCCAACCAAAGAATACATCCTAAAGGTTTAAAAATAGTCACTCTAAACCTTAGAAGCATATTCAACAAAATCACAGATTTTCATGCCTAGATGGCTCAACACGACCTAGACATCCCAGCCACAACAGAGACATGGGTAAAGTCTAAAATAAAAGATAATGAAATATTAACCCCCTGGTTATAATATTATTAGGCTTAATAGAACACACAAAAAAGCAAGTGGAATAGCTACAATCTTCCCAAATATTTATTTATTGACATTTGTTGAAAGGGAACGTCCACTGGGTCAAAAACCCATTTTCAGTGGAGGCCCAGGGAGAGAAACTCCAGACAACAAAACAAAATTCTACATCATGATAATATTTATAATAATAAAACAGTGTACAGAATTTTTTATATAGAAATGTTTTTCTTTACAAAGAAAAGAGAACTCTCCCAGAGGCCCTCACTGGCTTCTCCAGGATCTTTTGCTTCACCGCACTACACGTCATGAGGCTCCAGTTTCCACCACTCCAGATTCGGGGATCTGAACCAGACTCCCTTTCAACTGACCAAGGGCAACAGGCTACTGACAGTCGCTTTGGAATGGCACTCGCCTATCTCTCAGGACCAACTGACCCATGTTCAACTGCTGTTCACATGGAACCCTTCTCCACTTCGTCCTTCAAAGCTCTCGTTTGAATATTTGTCACTACCACCAATATCAAAATATGCTCATAATTCCCTATACAAGCACAATCCCAAATTCTGGTAAAGCAGAAAGCCTAATCTCATTCCTAAACCTTAGCAGATCCAAGAGAATATGCATTGCTCTGCTATAATATCCCCTTAGGGCAGAACATTCCAATACTGGAAAACATACTATCCTGGAAAGTAGATACAATCACAGATGCAATTATCCTCCTTGGTGATGTAAACATTGACTGGCAGCCTTTATCTGCAAATTCAGCAATCAACAGCATGAACCTCTTTGAATTCATTCAATGTAATAATACACCAACAAGATATGGCAAAATAAAAACTCTCAGTAATCTATCCTGGACTGGATTCTGGTTACCAACCCATCTAATTTTACCAGCTCAGGTACCCTCCTCTGATACAATAAATGACCACCTGCTAACTTACACCCACAGGTGTATTATACAACAAAGGAATGTAAGCTCGAAACTACACGTAATCTCCCCAAATTCACCAAAGAGTCTTTCACTGAAGCTCTGAAAGCAGTTAATTGGCCTGTCCTAAAAAGACTCCCCTTAAATGACACAGTTTAATACTTCAATGAGCACTTCTAATTATTCTTGAAACCTTAGCCCCACAGCATACAAACATAATTAAAAACAGCCATACCCCATGGCTCACTAACCAATGCAAACTCCTTATGAAAGACAGACAAAGCATAGATTAACTGGCAAAGGAAAAATAACAAGAATGGCTAACTATTCAGGCAGCTATGAAAAAGTCAAAAACAAGTTAATAGAGAAAAAATGTCTCATACTCACAAGACAGATAAAAACAGCCCTAAAAATTCTGGTCCTCCATATCCTCTCTCATTCAGTAACCCAGTTGCAAAAAACAATCCTAGCACTTAACTAGACATTCCTTCTCTTCAAACAGCTACCAATTTCAATACATAGTTCACAGAATGCATAGCCAACTTAACCTCAAACTCACCTAAATTACCCAGTTCCACACAGCTTACTTCATCCTGCCTTAGACCCTAGTACATTTTCTTCCCAAAACTCATAACTGCAACCTCTCAGGTAACACCCACAGAAAACTCCATCCACTTTAACTTTGAAACAGTTTTTATAACTCATCAAAAAGCTTTTAGACAAACTAAAATCTTGTTCCTCCTCAGCCGACAATCTTCCCCTGGAATACCTAAAGCAGTAGCATACCCAATCAGCATTCTTATTAACAGGTCAGTAACGAAACCAGTGTCCCTAATGTATGGAAAATGACATATTATCGTCTTACATAAGGGAGGCAATTCCAGTGACAAATTTCTGGCCCACAGCCATCCTTGTCTCCCCTCTCTAAAATCATTGAAAGGAGTAAACAACAATTTCTCCACTATCTAATTACCACAGGTGGACAGTAGTCTATCCTTTGATAATCACATCGCCACAGTGCTCAGGAAATCCTTCTACGTGGCTCACCTTGTCACAAAAGGTTTCTCATCCAGAAAAAAAGAGGTCACTCTTCCCCTCTACTCATCACTCATTAGACCCATTATAGAGTACAACGCCCCTTTTGGTATGTACCTCACAAGACATCTACAACTGGAAAGGCCACAAATACCTCACAAATAGGATTACTGGCCTCAAACAGATGCCCTACGCAGACCGTCTCAAAAAACTCCAGCTTTACTCCGTCGCATACCGCCTACTCGGAGGCAATCTCTGCCTAACATACAAAGCTATGTCAAACCCAGAGCTGTTGGACATGCTCCACTTAAAAAAAATCCCAATCCCTCAGAGCTGCATGCTCTAGGGTCCTAAACCTTGTCACCCTAATAAACAGAACATGCTGGAGGGATAGATTCCTTGCCCAGAGACTTCCCATACTCTGGAACAGACTACCTATGTCAAACAGAGCTCCTCATTAGCACTCAAGAAAAATCTTGATGATTGGATGAGAAATAGGAAGTTCACCCCAGGGATCACTTCTGTGGCTCTGCTCGACAGAGGCACAGGAAAATAATTTTCTTGGGTGGTGAAAGCCAGGGTACATTTTTGGTTGAGCTTATATAGGCCCTAGAGCCAATAGCCTAGTACCTACCTATGAACCTATCAACTTATCTCTTACAAAATAAGCTAATCACCAATATGCAATGCAACATGGATTACAGCCAGGCCACAGCACCTCTATTGCATTACCATCATTTACAACCACTATCAATAAAGCTTGCAACTCTAACAACTTGTATGTGCAGTACTTCTAGATCTAGTAAAAGCCTTTGACTTAGCCTCTCATACTAAACTTCTCAATCAACTTTCCACCCTGGGTCTATTTATCTCCATCGATTCAATGGCTCTCTAGCTACTTTGTCAACAGGCAACAAGCTGTAAAATGGCAAGAGTCCATCTCTGCATACCTTCTCACTTCCAAAGGAGTCTCACAAGGATCCATCCTTAGCCCCCTACCATTCAATATTTTTATCAATAACCTACATCCGTCACCTTGATTCAATGTGCAGATGACTCTACCATCATCTGTTCTTCGAACACCTTAACTCACATCCAAAAAAAAATCACTCAACAAGATGTCATCTCCACTGACAGTTGGCTTACTAGAATACAACTCTTAATCACCCCCCCCCCAAAAAAAAACCTCCTCCTCTTTACCCTCAAAAATCATACCCCTAACAAAGCATCTTCCAAAATTTTGGGGGGCAAATGGCATTGAAATTGATTTCATACCAAACAATACGGACTCATAACAGATGACCTTAAATTTGACTGCCACATCCAAAGCAATATTACGAAAACCCATCAAAAATAGGCATGCTATTTTGAGCACACAAAAAATTACTCTAGCTAAAACCTACCTCCTGTCCTCCCTACTCAATGAAGCACCAACTCTAACCACTCTGCAGTCCTCTGTAAAACACAAACTTAAAAGCTGCTACAGCAAAATTTCAAGTTTGCTACTAACTCGTCCTCCTTGACCCATCACTGTAAAAAAACTCTGCATACCCTTAGCTAGCTGGAACTCCACTATATTCACCTTACAACAATACATAAAATCATGCACAAACCATTAGCCTGCTCAGCTCTTACCTATTTAATCCACACATTTCCCTAAAAGAACTCTTGACTCAGAAGACAAAACTTCACACCATAAATAAACCAAGCAAGTCCCCTGGACAAAGCCTACACTTGTACAAAGTAGCAAAAAACTGGAACTCCTAAATTTTAACCACTAGAACTCTAACCTACCGAACTTTAAATGCTCCCTAAAATAATACTTTACAAAAACCTTGTACATGCTCCTGTGCCACTTCTGGCTGAAATTACTCACTATACACACCCAATTCAACCCTAAATCACACCTCACAACCCTCTCCGTTCTTTCCTATACCTCTTTCTCTTTCCTCTCAACCTACCTAATCTACCTGAAGACACCCTACCTTACACTCTTCTTATAATCCCTTTTCTCTCCATCGTTCCTACTTCTATAACTATAATATGAACACCATCTCTCAAACTAAGACATCACTTAATTACACAAAACAGAAAAGAAAAGGCAAAGGAATGTTCCGTTTAAGCTTGCTCAGCAAAATCACGACAATAAATAATAGATGAGTGATGCACCACACCATAAAACGTATCTCAACGATTTATTCAAGGCTGTATCTCACAAGACAAAAACAAACAATGGATTAGCGCTTTCAGCTAAAAAGCCTTCTTAAGATCCACATTCAAAGAACATACATTTCAGTTAAATATAAAGCATATAGCAGCCAATAGCAAAAAATATGTAAACAAGCTGCTTCGCTCTAACCAATACAATTGCCTATGCAAGCACTTCATCATCCAAAAGATCTCATTATTCTAATTAACTTTAACAAGCAAGTAGGATGGAAAATGCAAATCAAACTACGCTTCCTCAAACATCATTAGTCTTAACTAGCAAATGAAAACAAAAATGTAAATCTGACTTTGCTTACTTAAAAATCATTAGTTTACATTAAAACATTACATAAGAAACTTATATCAAAGAAATTTACTTAATTACACCTCACCATCTCTAATCATGTAATCTCTAATATCTCTTTAAATATCTTATTAGAATTATCTTGGGTCTAATTTATCACCTACAAATCTGTGCAAAAATATGACTGAGTTTTTCCTCGTATATTTTATCCAACTCATGTTACTGTGGATTTTGCAAAAAGGATGGACATGGCTGCGATGAATACATATTTTAACAAGAGGGAGGAGCATAGGGTGACATACAAGAGTGGAGGAAGATGCACACAGGTGGATTATATCTTATGTAGAAGGGCCAGTCTGAAGGAGATTGGAGACTGTAAAGTGGCAGCAGGGGAAAGTGTAGTTAGAGGCAGCATAGGATGGTGGTTTGTAGGATGACATTGGTGATCAAGGAGGATGAGTGTGAGGGCAGCACCAAGGATCAAATGGTGGAAATTGAAAAAGGGTAATTGTGAGGTGATGTTCAGGGACGAGTTAAGACAGGCAATGGGTGGCAGTGAATAGTTACCGAATAGCTGGGTAACTACAGCAGAGCTAGTAAGAGAGATGGCTAGAAAGGTGCTTGGTGTGACATCTGGAAAGAGGAAGGAGGAGAAGGAGACCTGGTGGTGTAATGAAGTATTACAGGAGAGTATACAGAGAAAGAGGTTGGCGAAGAAGAAGTGGGATTGTCAAAGAGATGAAGAAAGTAGACAAGAGTATAAGGTGATGAGGTGCATGGCAAAGAGAGAGGTGGAGAAGGTTAAGGATAAGGCATATGAAGAGTTGTATAAAAGGTTAGACACTAAGGAGGGAGAAAAGGACCTGTACCAACTGGCTAGACAGATGGACCGAGCTAACAAAGATGTGCAGCAGGTAAGGGTGATAAAGGATAATGAGAGAAACTTACAAGCGAGGAGAGTGTGTTGAGCAGATGGA
This sequence comes from Protopterus annectens, assembly GCF_019279795.1. Taxonomy (NCBI): domain Eukaryota; kingdom Metazoa; phylum Chordata; order Ceratodontiformes; family Protopteridae; genus Protopterus; species Protopterus annectens. The sequence goes on along the minus strand of NC_056737.1, from coordinate 487,227,367 downwards.
AAGAGTACTTTGAGGGGTTGATGAATGAAGAGAATGAGAGGGAGAGAAGGTTGGATGATGTGCGGATAGTGAATCATGAAGTGCAGTGAATTAGCAAGGAGGAAGTAAGGATGGCTATGAAGAGGATGAAGAACGGAAAGGCTGTCGGTCCAGATGACATACCTGTGGAAGCATGGAGGTGTTTAGGTGAAATGGCAGTGGAGTTTTTAACTAGATTGTTTAATGAAATCTTGGAAAGTCAGAGGATGCCTGAGGAATGGAGAAAAAGTGTTTTGCTACCGATTTTTAAGAATAAGGGTGATGTGCAGAGCTGTAGTAACTACAGTGGGATTAAACTGATCAGTCACAGCATGACGTTATGGGAAAGAGTAGTGGAAGCTAGGTTAAGAAGGGAGGTGATGATTAGTGATCAGTAGTATGGTTTCATGCCAGGAAAGAGCACTATAGATGCGATGTTTGCTCTGAGAGTGTTGCTGGAGAAGTACAGAGAAGGTCAGGAGTTGCATTGTGTCTTTTTGGATTTAGAGAAAGCATATGACAGGGTGCCTGGAGAGGAGTTGTGGTATTGTATGAGGAAGTCGGGAGTGTCAGAAAAGTATGTAAGAGTGGTACAGGATATGTAAGAGGATAGTGTGACAGCAGTGAGGTCTGTGGTGGGAGTGACGGATGCGTTTAAGGTGGAGGTGGGATTACATCAAGGATCAGCTCTGAGCCCTTTCTTATTTGCAATGGTGATGGACAGGTTGACAGACGAGATCAGACAGGAGTCCCCATGGACTATGATGTTTGCAGATGACCATTGTGATCTGTAGTGAGAGTAGGGAACAGGTGGAGACAACCCTGGAGAGGTGGAGATATGCTCTAGAGAGAAGAGGAATGAAGGTCAGCAGGGCTAAGACAGAATATGTGCGTGTGAATGAGAGGGAGGATAGAGGAATGGTGAGGATGCAAGGAGTAGAGGTGGCGAAGGTGGATGAGTTTAAGTACTTGGGATCAACAGTCCAGAGTAATGGTGAGTGTGGAAGAGAGGTGAAGAAGAGAGTACAGGCAGGATGGAGTGGGTGGAGAAGAGAGTGTCAGGAGTGATTTGTGACAGACGAGTACCAGTAAGAATGAAAGGGAAGGTCTACAAGATGATAGTGAGACCAGCTATGTTATATGGGTTGGAGACAGTGGCATTGACAAAAAGGCAGGAGTCAGAGCTTGACGTGGCAGAGTTGAAGATGTTAAGATTTGCACTGGATGTGAAGAGGACGGACAGGATTAGGAATAAGTATATTAGAGGGTCAGCCCAGGTTGGAAGGTTTGGAGACAAAGCCAGAGAGGCAAGATTACGTTGGTTTGGACATGTGCTGAGGAGGGATGCAGAGTATATTGTGGAAAAAGATGCTAAAAATGAAACTGCCAGGTAATAGGAAAAGAGGGAGGCCTAAGATGAGGTTTATGGATGTGGTGAGAGAGGACATGCAGGTGGTCAGAGCAAGATGCAGAGGGCAGGAAGAAATGGAAACAGTTGATCTGCTGTGGCGACCCCTAACGGTAGCAGCCGAAAGAAGAAAAAGATGTTACTGTTTTTCATTGATCTCTATGTTCTGTATTTTTCTCATTACATTTTTTTCACTCATGTTCCATTGTGTAACATGATATTTTGTGATTTAAAATATTAGTACTTTATTTTGAACGTTTGTGATTATGGAGCTTTTCTCACCAGGCCTTCAATGAAAATGGGCATTTTCTGCCCCAGTTGGACTTTCCTGGTAAACAAATGTCAAATAAATAATTGCACAAAGGAAGTACTATGACATATTAAGGCGAAGCAACATGTTACTTTCCTGGTTTGCACTCTAATAGATTAAGATACATCAGGACTATTTTACACAGACTGCAACAACTTTTTTGTTCCCAAAAGAAGAAATTTATGAGCAGCTAAGAGAGCCAGTTGTCACAAGCACAACTCCAATATCATGACATTATATCATTCTAAAACAGATTTCTACATTCACTATAAACACTGGGGGACAATTTCAAATTAACAAGGCAGCAGATGAAAAAACATATCAAAGGTCAGTGGTTAACATGAAGATGAGCAATATCAACAAGCTCTATGGGTACTGTACCATTTCAGAGCATCACTAACTGTGCAGCTATCAACGGAAATAAACACCTTGAAACAAAAAAATGAAGATTAAGTAAATCAGGCCACACAAGATCCTTTAATGGAAAAAGGTGGTCCCTCTAGCTACACAAAGCGATGAACTCTGCCATTCACTTACAAGTGAGCTCCAGTTTACAAATTAAGAAAGCAGAGACATTTCTGTAACAAAAAAAAAATTGCGACCCTTGATACATCACTAGGGAGAGAAAATTTTGTACATTACAGACTTTGAAGCACTTTCATTTCCTTATTAAGTCGCTTTTCAAATTTCAATTCACTGTAATAAAGTATATGTAAGAATCTGTTCTCATCAGCACAAGCATATCTCACAAGTAGCACTTGATAACAAGTATAGTTGTGCAAGTAACCTTACCATAAAAGTAGAGGTCTAAATAATCACTGCTACAGTAGTCTAAGCTATATGGGTTATACTCGTATTGGACAGCTTCCAAAGCTTCAAGTAACCTTCTGCCCAAATAGTAAGCTCAAGCAGAACTGATTAAAAAGGCAGGTTTGTGCGCCACATTTTGCATGCCAGAGAGAGGAAGGATGAGACTTGAAAGGACAATGCTAGGAACAGTAGCATATCTAAATCTCACCCTGGAAAAAAACAGCATGCCAAGAAACAAGGGGAATGGAGGGACTGAGGGGCTACTGCAGCAATGATCACTCAAACATATACTGCTATGGTAGGTTTACTCACACAACTGTAATATGCACTTCATACTGATCACTGCTACAGTAGCATAAACTATACAGGCAGATTACCATAGCTTACAAATTTTGGGAGGTGAAAGGAGAAGAGTCCAATAGCCCCTAGAGAATGGTCCTAGCAAAGCCTGATCTAGACCTAGAGAAGGAATCAAGCTTAAATTACTATAAAAAGTATATACAGAGCACCAGATTGCTGCTTCTAAAATACAACTAGAATCAAACCCTTTCCAAAAAGCCACAGATGAAGCCAAAGCCCTAGAAAAGTGGACATTGACCCTGCTTGGAATAGTTTTGCTATGGTGAGTATAAAAAAGGTAACAGCCTTAGACAACCATTTGAAAATAGTCTGCTTTGACACAGGTTGCTGCTCCTTGCCTTCACAAGAAAATAACTGATCTGAAGATCTGAAAGATTTAGTTCCGTCAATATGGTACCAAAGTTGTTTGTGGGCATCCAAGGTACTGGAGTATCCTCTCTCCGTCATTTTCAAGTTCAAGAAAGAAAACTGGGAGAGGGACAGCTTGGCTTAAAGTAAACTCAGACACCACTATGCATAAAAGTACGATTAGTTCTCAAAGAAACCCTGTTCCTGTGGAATATGAAATAGGGGTAACTGGGTCTATTCCACTTGGTCGACAAATTATATTGTCAAAACTCACATGGTCAAGACCACATGATCGACAAAGCAGTACGATCAACATCACAAAAACAATGCTTTTTGCAGGGGGTCAAGCCCTTTTGCACCCCCACAACCCCCCTGTAAATTATATATACCTACCTCTGAGATTGTGCTACAGTGGAAAAAAGGGTACATTCCAAAATCCCCACTGTACCATGATCTCAATCAAAATGGCCTACGAACTGTACTGTCAATCATGTGGTCTCGACCATGTGGGTTTTAACAATGTCATTTGTCAACCAGCTGACAAAAGCTTGCAACTTGGCTACCCTTAATGCAGAGGTCAGAGCAGTCAATACTACTTGTTTTACATTTTAAGAACCTCAAGTCAGCCAGATTAAGTGGTTGAAATGGAGCAAGTGTTAGCTTCTCTAAAACAAAATTAAGATCCTAAGGAGGGCCAGTGGTTTTCTTGGAGGCCTCTTATGCAAAACCCCTTTCAAAGTAGATCCAGTCTACGAGGAAGCCTGTAGCAATTGCCCCCTAGTTATTTCCAAAAGGAGAACCACTGTTGCTTTGGCCAGAAGGGAGTCACCACAATTATCTTGGAGGATTCCTTCTGAATCTTCAGAAGTAACCCAGATATCAGTGAAATGGGTGGAAAAGCATTCAGGAACATTCCAGTCAAGGAAAATAAAAGACATCTGTCTTCCAGGCCTTTTTGCATGGAGTTCTAGAGCAGAATCTTTTCAGCTGACTGATAAGAAAGGAGGCAAATAGGTCTAAAAGAGGAACTCTCCACAAGTGGATCACCTCTAGGAAGACCCCCTCCCAATCTAGTTTTCAATTGTAAGGGTCTGCCTTTATCCTGCTCAGCTTCTCTGCCACACAGTTTTGCTCTGATGGAATGCAGGATGACTATAAAGCGAGACTGCGATGTGAAGTTATATTACAAGTTAACATGGCTAGTCTGGTTCCCCCTTGCTTGCTGAAGTACCATATGAGAGTGGTATTGTCTGTAACAACTTGAAGAGGTCATGGGAACCAAGGATGACTCGGAGTTGAGTGTCTTGATCAGGGCAAGTGTCTATTTTATATTTATGTGCTTACATTTGCCCTTGGTGTCTCATACACCCTGCACTTTTATTCTTCCTGAAACTGCTCTTCAAGCAGTGTCTCAGGAATCTGTGGTGAATGACTGCTTTGAAATGGGAGGGAGAAGGGGAGACCTGGACTTGAGGATATTTGCTACCCCTACCAAATGATTTCTAGGACTTAAAAGGACAAAGGATGATGGTGCTGGAACCAAAGACACTTCAGATACCATTATATCTTTCACATGTGAAGCCTTGTCAGGGGTATTTTGAAAATTATATATGCCATGAGACCCAAAATCCTGAGATATTCCCTTCCACTGACTATAATCTGAGTGTTAAACCTTAAAAATAGAAAAAGACATAAATAGGTCCCTTAAACAGTCATTCTGACTTCTTAGACTGTCCTTGGTTTTTAAGGGTTCCTGAATTCATTTTGGAATTCCCTTGCCATTTCTTCTTAAAAAATAAGTTATGTACTCACCATAACATTCCATCTGAGTAGGTAATTTCATTTGTCAGCAAACTGTGGGTATCGGATCAGACCCGGAAGCTTTCCAAGCTAGAGATCCAAGCTCCAAGCTCCTCCCCCTTATCCACAATACCCTGCTACCTCCTTCCAATCCTCAGATCGCGTTTGCCCATCTATACAACCTCACTACGACAAAACAACCTGAAGAATTCTAACCTACGGATTAAACAAATGACCTGAGAAACCATCCTAGGATTCAGGTAATCAAAGAACCAGGTTAGGGGGAAGGAGGGAGGGTCGGTTGCTGACAAATGAAATTACATACTCAGATGGAACGTTATGGTGAGTACATAACTTCTTTATCTGAAGTAGGTAACTTCATTTGATCATCAGTCTGTGGGACAGAGTCCCCAGCTACCAAAAACTTGGGAGGTCCTCAGGGAAGGATATTTCGGAGCACTGCAGAGCCAAAGGATGCCCTACCTTTAGACACTAAATCCAATTTATAGTGAGATAAAAGTATGAGAGGATGCCCAAATAGCCGCAGAGCAAATGTCATCCAAGGGAACTCTCGACCAGAATGCAGCAGATGTAGCCATAGAGCGGGTAGAATGAGCATGAACCCCTGTAGGCTCCCGCAGGCCAGAGAGCTTGTATGTGAGCAGAATGCAATTCGAAATCCATCTGGCCAGAGTTACCTTTGACACAGGCCTACCGAAGAAGGGTTTTGCAAAGGAGACAAAGAGCTGATCAGACTTGCGGAATGCAGCTGTTCTGTGTAAATAAAAACGTAACTGTCTATGAACATCTAACAAATAAAGTTTGTACTCCCCTTTGTTTTGGTAATTAGGGAAAAAATTGGAAGATTAATGGACTGATTGATGTTTGCCTCGGAGGTCACTTTAGGTAGAAAGGACGGGTTAGTCCTGAGAGAGACCCTGTCCTTATGGAAAACAAGATACGGGGCTTTAATACAGAGGGCCTGAAGTTCCGACACCCTTCTAGCAGAGGTAATCACTACCAAAAAGACAGTTTTCAAGAACAAGAACTTCAAATCGACAGAAGCTGCAGGTTCAAAAGGAGGTCCAGTCAGAGCCTGAAAAACCAAAGTTAGATCCCATGGAGGGACGGGGTTCCTAGTAGGAGGTCTCAAGAGGAACATACCTTTCAGAAAGGTCTTGCAAATCTTGGTGGACGTGAGGGGATTGAGATGGTCCCCCCAATGTGAAAATGGGAGATGGCAGCCATTTGAACCTTTACAGTAGAAGAACTGGCTCCTTGCTGAAAAATATGAGATAGGAAATCGAGCACTGCTGGGATGGGAGCAGTGAAAGGGTCCAATTTCCTATGAGACGCCCAAATGGAAAAACGCTTCCATTTACCATTGTAAACCTTCCTGGTAGAAGGCTTATGCGCCACTACCAGAATAGATCTGACTGCAGATTAGATACCTGGAGCCCTAGCAACTAATGGAACTTGATCAACCAAGCTGAGAACTTGAGATCGACCAGACTCGGGGGTATCAATCCCGAAGGATGAGATATCAGATCCGGGATGGGATCCAAGATCCAGAGAGGAGCTATAAGATGAGACTGTAGGCACGGGAACCAGGCTTGACGAGGCCAGAATGGGGCTATGAGGATAATCTTGTTCCCCAACCAACAAGCTTTCTGTAAGAATTTTGTTATGAACGGAAGAGGAGGATAAGCATAAAGAAGACCGGGTGGCCAAGTATGAACTAGAGCATCTCTGGGGCTTTCCCCCTGACGGGGAATTAGAGTGAAAACCTCACTGCACTTCGCATTGGAAGGCTACGCGAAGAGATCACAGCAAGGCTGACCCCACTTGCGGACAATCTGTTTCGCTACTAAGGGATTCAGAGACCACTCGTAAGGTGAGAGGATATTTCGACACAGTTTGTCCGCTAGGATGTTGGACCAACCCAGAATGTGCGTTGCTAACAGAAAACGGTTGGTGGATATCGCCCAGTCCCAAACTCTCATGGCCTCTCGGCAAAGAGGGTAAGAACTGGTCCCTCCCTGTTTGTTGATGTACCAGACCACTGACATGCTGTCTGACTGAATCGCAATAGTCCCTGGAGGGAGAAAGGCATGAAGGGCTTGCAACGCTAGAAGCACCGCCCTCATCTCCAGGACATTGATATGCAGGACTGTCTCTGTCTGAGTCCACGTACCTTGGACAGTTCTGCCCGCGTAATGCCCCCTCACCAGAGGTGATATGTGTCCGTGGTCACCATGGCTTGGGGTTGTGGCATAACAAACTTGTGGCATAACAAACTGTCGACATTCCTGAAGCTCTCGAGATTGGAGCCACCAGATGAGGGAATTTCTGCAAACTCTGCGGAGAGGAATCTTTAAGTCCAATGGGTGGTGAAGGATGGACCACTGAACCAGCAAAGTCCACGGGAGAATCCTCATGTGTAAGCGAGCTAAGGGCGCAAGATTGATTGCTGCTGCCATGGACCCTAAAGCCCTCAGGACGGACTCCACTGACAGAGCCGGTGACTGAAGAAGGACTAAAATGTGTAAGGTCAAACTGCGAAGTCTGTCTGATGTCAAGAAGGCCTTGGTCTGAAGCATGTCTATTTTGACCCCTATGAACTTCCAAGACTTGAACTGGTTGAAGGGATGACTTCAAGTTTATGGTGATCCCCAATCGAGACGCTAGAAGTAGGAAGCAATCCCTGGCTAAGCAAAGAAGATGCCTTGTGGGGGCGGTAAGGAGCCAGTCATCTAGGTAAGGGAAAACCTGTATTCCCTGAAGTCTCAGGTGGGCCGCTACAACTGTCATGACCTTGGTGAACACCCTGGGGGCTGTGGTGAGACCAAAGGGTAGGACCCTGAACTGGTAATGACTGGCTCCTAGCCGAAAGCAGAGGAACCTCCTGGATCGCCTGTCCATGAGAATGTGATAGTACGCATCCTTGAGGTCTATGGAGCACATCCAGTCCTTCTCCTGCAGCAGGGGCAAAATGGACCGAAGTGTGACCATCCAGAATTTCTCCTTGACAATGAAGAGGCTCATTGTTGAAAGGTCAAGAATCTGCCTTAAGTCCCCAGTCTTTTTTGACACCAAAAAGAAGCTGGAGTAATTGCCTAATCCGGATTGGCCTGGAGGGACATGCTGGATGGCTCTTTTTTCTAGCAGCTTTTTTTACCTCTAAAGCTGCAGCCTCCCTCTGACTGGGTGGAACATAGAGGAGGCACCTCGACTGAGGAGGCCGGTTTATGAAAGGGATTGAATAACCTCTGGATATAATTCGAAGCACCCAGTGGTCTGTTGTGATGGACTCCCATTGGGCCAAGTGCTTCGAAAAATGTCCCCCGACTGCCTCTAGAGAGGAGCAGTTGGGCAACGTCTCAGGGCTGCTGCGTGGGTCAGTCAGATAAAGGTTCCCACGACCCAAAATTTTTTGGCCCCCCTCTGCCTCTGGGCAGGCGTCCACCTTGTCCCCCTCTGCTTCTGAAGGACGAAGGGTCTGGAGCGTAAAGGGACTGCTGAGACTTCCGGAATCACATCTTCTTTTGTCCTCTCTGGTTCCTGGAAAAGGACTTTTGAGGAGCCAAGAAACGGACTCAGATGGCAGACAGCGTCTTCCCATCTTTCTTGCTCTGAACCAATGTGTCGCGGACGGTCTTCCCAAATAGGGTAGAGCCAAAGGGTGCTGCGAAGGACGCCTTAAAAGGTTCCGCAAAATCACAAAGCCGGAGCCAGGCATGACGCCTTAAGGCGATGTTGGGCCTGCTGGCCCTAGTGGCTCCCCCGGTGGCATGGGAAAGTAGGCGCATAGACGTGTTTGAAACAGATTTCAGAGTGGTCATGCGAGCCGAAAAAGTTAATTTGTCCTCGGCCAACATGGACTCGGGGAGACTCAGCGTATTCTTTCACCAGATCCCACTGAAGTCTAATTACATGGGCCAAATAATTCAGCGCCCTTACTGAAAAGGTAGCTGAAGCAAACATCCGCTTCCCGATACGATCCATCATCAGAGACTCCTTATCAGGGGGATGGATCGAGGAACTATCCTGGGCAAGTTCCTTCTTGGTGGCTGCCACCACCACCATGGCATCTACTGGGGAACGCTTACTCCAAGCTGTCCTATCCACAGGGGGACTAAGAATCCTATCTGGCCTCCAGGGGATTGGCTCTACAGTATCCAGTTCCTTCCATGCCCTGGAAGTGATGAGGTCAACCAGGGGGTCAGCCGGAGGGGACACCCAAGAGGTAGACGGGCCTGTGAATGACTCCAGGAACACAGACTCATCTGAGGAAGGTTTTTGGGCTGACCACCCCCCCTTTAGGCGAAGCATTTCCATAATGTCTCCAAAGGAGGCGTCCTCGGGGGGGGGGGGGTAAACCGGGGGAACCTTCCTCTTCCTCCAAATCGGTGTCTTCCATGAGGGACTCAGGGGAGTCCAAGTGCCTCCACTTACACTTACATTTGTGAGGGGCCTCCACGGTAGGACTGTCTGAGAAGGGCTCACCAACAGGGTCGTTTTCCACCAGTGGAACAGGCTGGGGCATCAATGCAGGCTGTCCCTGGGACTGGATGATGGAAGACAAGCTCAGCTGCAAGGGAGTGGGGGACGGAATACGAAGAAAGAGCAGGGGGTCTTGAACCTCTCAAGAGGACCCTCTCCACCACGTCGAAAGCAGAGGGTGAACCGATCTCTCTTGGTTCCGTGGTTAACACTCTCGGATCCAGCGCGGATCGGCATTGGAGCCGAAGCTCTCGGACCCGAAAGGGAAGTGTGCTCCAACCAAAATGGAGCCGAAGACACACTGGCCCCCTCGGATCTGATGCACAGCTCTTGGCCCTGAGAGCTCGGATCCGAAAGGGGATCCGACAGACTCGAGGGCATGGCCATAGTCGAGGCAGCGATAACCATCGGCACCGACTTCCTGACTCAGAGAATCCTCGGATCCAAAGGCTCCGAAACCTGATAGTGGATCGGAGGAGGAGCTATCAGGGCAAAAAGTGTGGCTCAACTCCCCCCCCCCCAGAGGGGGGAGGCAGCAGCACTCCCATCTGCAGCTGGGTTTGGAGGAAACGATGCATCATCCGGTCCATTATCAGCATCGGAGAGGCTATGGGGTTGACCTAGAGGAGGCCACCGAAGCTGGCCGGGAGGGACGCCGCGATGACCTTGAAGATAGTCGGGCCTCCTCCTCCAGCTCCGGGGAAAAACGTGGAAAATGGAGCAGAGGGGAGGAAGGTCCGGAGACCTTCTGGGGTGAGGACAGCAGTTTAGCAGGTGGGGCCGAGACGACCGGCCGCTTGTGGCTTCTATGCCTCTCTTTCTCCCTTTCTCTCTCTCTCATCTTTTTTTGAGACCATCTCTCCCTGGGAAGAAGTGGGAGGTTGAGTCCCGGAGAGGGGACAGCAAGATGAGCAGCCACGACTGTAGCCACTGAGGGAGAGGAGGAGGAAGCCGACTCCGCGGGTAGGAGACCCGCAAGAATCAGCTTATTCCTCCTAACCCTCAGGACCCAGGGGTTAAAGGCTGTGCAAATTTGGTAACCCGAAGATAAATGTGGTACCCCCCAAGGCAGAGGACGCACTGAGTGTGGCCATCCGTTGGGGAAAGCTTATGGCCACACTCAGTGCACTTAGAAAAGATGGCCTTTGGGGCCATGGCCATGATTTCTAAACTAAAACACACACGCACCCACACAAACACTAGAAGGGAAAGAGTTCAATAAATTTTAAACTACGCGGGTAAAACTCAGAGGTTTAAACTAGGGAACTGTACTATCCACACACACAAAAGCTAGAAAGACTTTTGAGAAAAAAAATCCACTTACAATCACCTAAACGCTAGGAGCCCGAGAAACTCGTGCCTGACAAAGCCGTGGCAAACAAGATCTGAGGATTAGGAGGAGGTAGCAGGGTATTATGGGTAAGGGGAGGAGCTTGGAGCTCGGATCTCTAGTTTGGAAAGCTGCCGGGTCGGGTCTGATACCCACAGGTTGATGATCAAATGAAGTTATCTACTTCAGATTGTCTGATTACCTGAATTTTGTCGAGAATGTTTATTTTTTTGATAAAATTGGATGAGAAATTAGCGAATTCCTTAGAAAATTAAATTTGGAAATAAGGAATGAAAAATCTTAGATATTCTCTGTATCAACTTACCCTCTTCATCACACATTTTGATCACCCCTGCAGCAGAGGGGCCAAAAAAAATTTCTATCCAAAGGAGAATTTAAGATCTCATTTTTATCATCTGGGAGGTTCTGAGAATGTAGGCAGGTAAACCTCAACAAAGTACCAGTGGACAAAGCAGTTTGAAAAGTACCAATTGAATCATACATACACTGTTAATGAGTAGTGACTTGTACATTAGAAGAAACAAAATTATTTAAAGTAGATTTTTCCTTGCAAGTGGAAACTGCAGATAAAGCACTCCTCATTCTTTCACAACTTGTCAGAAAGAAATCTTAACGTGAGCCTGACAATTCAAAATACTGAAAATCAAAGTTGTGGAAACACACACCTTTTTCCCTATAATGGCAATAATTTTACCATCTTTAGTAGAAAGAGTAGGATGGTAATTAAAGGTTTAGCAGCAGGATTAACTAAAGTTATAGCTACTGGGTAAAGTTTAGGAAGAGTCTATAAAAGCTTAAAAAATTAAGGAATTTTATACATCCTACCTGCCTTTTTACTGGCAACAACAACACACATCCCCCAAAGCTGAAAGAACTGGAGAAATAGGTAAAGGTTCTGGAAATTCCTTCTGTAACAGCTCATAGTACTTTCAGAGGGACTGAGAAGCCTCTGTGTTCTCCCACTGTAAACACCGGAAATAGTCTCAGAGTCTGAATCAGAAATCTGAGGAGAAAATCCTGTATCTGTCCCCTTCATCTTCCTGTGCAGATTCAGAATCTTGAATAAATCTCTTCAGGAAAAGAGGGATCTCTCTTTTTTACAAAAAAAAAAAATATTTTATAAGAAGGATCAATAGCCTGACAAACTCTGAGCCAGATCCAGTAAACTAACTTCTATCGATAAAAATTTGAGTAGATACACTTTAATTTTCTGTTTCTTTTTGACAGGAAAAAATTAGGCCAACTGTCTTACTAATGGCAGTACCAGCTTCCCTACAGATGGGCACAACATTCTGACAAAACAGGGAAGTCTACCCAGTTACCTCTCTCCCAGGAGACAAGAATGGCTCTCCCTTCCCTATTGAGGGGACCCCAACAGCTGCACAGGACAATCCATACTGACTGTAGGCACTATACCGGAGTGATCCGGGATAAAATAGGAATAGTCTGAGATACAAATAATGGCCACAACAGAATCACCCACCTGTGCCTGAGGCAAATTAGTAGCCTGCTATAGTGGCAAAGGTGGTTTGCCTAACTTTTTCTTTTGGTGGCTGAAAGGTGGACCGACCATGGGACTGATAGTTTGCTCAATGTTCAATCTGAAAATTGTGCCTCTTTCCTAGGGAAATCAAGCAGCAAAAAACAAAAAAATGTAAAGCTTTTAAAAGTCACATTAACAGACAAATATAGTAAAAAATACTTTAAAACAATTTGCCAGTCCAAAAATTAAATTAAACAAAACTTCTCCACAGAAAAATGCTTTTTTAAAATACTTAAAATGACTTTTAAACTGACAGGGAAAAAAGTGCTCCCTTTTACAAGTGCAATACAGTCTCATTATTTTCTGTTAAAACACAGACTCCTACCTTTAAAATATCTTTCCTGATTAGGTAAGTGATATCAAACATTGATTTTTTTTTTTTAAAGAATGTTATATCAGCCCAGCAAAGGAACAGCTCAAATAGACCACATATCCTCAAAAGCCTCAGAGGAACATACTCTGCACATTAGCAGAAATGCTCTGAGGGGCTTGGTGCCCAAACTTGCCTTTTTAGTCAGTTATACTCAAGCTAACTAATGATTTGGGCATATGGAAGGTAACCCAAAGCCCTGGTAGCTGGCCAGCTGTTATATCCTTCCTGCTGCAGCAGTGATTAGTAAGACCAAGAGTTAAAAGCTTCCTGAAGTGTCAAGATGCTGACAAGGATTTAGGCAAACAAAATTAATGTTTATTAAAACCACCTTGTAGTTTGTGTTGAAGACTAAGCACTACACAGCCAAAGCTTAGACCTATTTGATACAGGGTTCTGTAGTGACTCAAAAAATTTACAAAAAGCCCAGGGATAAAAATAAACCTGTGGCATGCTCTTGTTTAAAAATGATGATTATCTGGAGTTTCGGCATTCATATTTCTGGTCACAGAAATAATTATTAAACCAATAAACCTAATGTGAGTGATGCTCCGGTGAAACATTTCCAGAAAAGGGGAATGACTGAAGGTATACAACAGATTTTAATGAATCAGTTACTTTAGTTGAGGATCCTTTTACAGGTCCTTGTGGCTGGATTCAACAATTTCACATATCAGCATTTGGCCAAAATTTTCACAAGTACTCATTTTCAGGGACAGTGACAAGCCAGGGGCAACATACAAGATGAAATAATATAACTAGAAGAGTACTGTCACTTGCCATGCACACTAGTTCACACCTACCACTAGCAGTACTTACCTGAATTCAAGAAAAAAATGAAAATCAGAGGGCAATTCAACAGCCAAGCATCGCTGGAGGAGTTGTACTCCTGCATATTATTTTTGACAAATTAACTAAGATAGTCTCAAAGAAATAGTATGTTAGGAAAAGATATGCCACACCTCTCAACCTCCTAGTACTATATTTGTCTGTTAATGTGACTTATAAAAGCTTTAAAATTTTCTGATTTCCCTAGGAAAGAGGCACAATTTTCAGATTGAACATTGAGCAAACTATCAGTCCCATGGTCGGTCCTTCTTTCAGCCACCAAAAGAAAAAGTGAGGCAAATCACCTTTGCCACTATAGCAGGCTACTAATTTGCCTCAGACAAAGCCTGACAAAATGGGGGACCAAAGGCCCAAAAATAGTTTTTAAATATTGTTCTGATAAATTAGAAAGTTGTTAGAATAACAGGGTTTTTGTTAAAATACATTTTCTGAAGGATTTAAAGTCTGAAACTCAAATGTGTGCCATTATTTAATGACTTCAATCCTCAGATCATCCCAGTGACTTGCCAGAAAACCACAAATTTTATAAGGAACAGACCAAAAATATGAGGCAAAAATCTCAATAGTTAGAGTTATGCAAATGGCATATATAATATGAAGGTTCTTCCTTAATGAGTACTAGGGATAGGACTGAATCCCAAATGCCAAACCATAAAGACTGATGGGTCAGAAAAAGAGAAATGCAACAAAATGTACCCTCCACATCAGAGTTCAGGAGTACACAGTCCAGCCAACAGAGACTCATTTCCCTAAGCTGCAGTCAAGATAATCACATCTGGAAAGGAGGAAGCACTGTAGACTGAATGGTCATGGCCAATGCTGACAAAAGGATATTCTGAAAGCAAATACTGCAGACATCTACTCAGAGTGAGCACAATCTGACCACACCTTAGGACAGCAGGTTGAATTAAACAATGGCACAGACAGGACAGCTGTCAATCCACTAAGAAGTGTCTATCTGGCAAAAGACAGGTCCACCAGTCTAAATGTAAGAGTACAAATGCTTTCAACAATACTTAGGAGGCGGCAAACCTAAAGGGAGTGAAGGTTCCTCTCTCTTGACAATACTCTCTTGGTAAAGGTCTGGAGAGAAGAATGGAATTATTCAGGAATAAAATTAAATACAACTTCTAAGGAGAAATAGGATGGAAATATAGAAGCATACTTCAGAAAGGAGTCACAGGAGAACCCTGCATCTGTGGGCCTTAATATCCTGGAACCTGAAGTAGATGGCAGATTTTAACAGATACAACTAGACCACCGGGAATTAACGATCACATTAGTATTAATCCATTTTTGATTATGGCATAATTTTTCATACCCAGACATGAATATGCATTATTAGCATTATTATCATCATTATTATTTTTATTAATGTCATTGTTGTATATATTGATTATGTTGGCATGCACCGATGTTTTGCTGTGCATTCACATGCATTATATGCATTACATGCACCACTTGACTTGGGTACTTTAGGTTTTTGGTTAAGATCTAGTACATGCTTATATTTATTATTTATTTATTATTTATCATTTACTTATATTATATATCACATGCATATATAGTTTTGTATTCATACAGTTTTGAATTCATATAGTCTACATAGAGGTTCATATACATCTTGTTGGCTAGTATAGGTGTGGGATCAAATAAGTTGTAAGAGAAATCTTGAATACAAGCTATGTTTTTAAATGTATAATAAGCACTGTCTTTTTAAATATGAAGAGCTGTGTTTTTAAATATTATTTGGCGCCTAAAAGTGTATTTAAATGACTCAGAACCACCTATACGTTGTTCTGATGAAGTCTGCTTGGCCAGATGAAAGCGCTTAACCTGGAGCTTTTGGTGGATTTTTTTATTTGTTTTGTATTTGTTTCTTATTCGACAATAAATCTTTTTACCTGTTCAAGCCGAGGAGTTATTGTCTTCAGCTTTTGGGTACCAGGCTTTTGGTGTTTTTGGACTTTTTACATTGTCGCTTGTGTTATCCTGGAACCTTGTCAAACAAGTAAAGCTACCAGAAAGAGTACAGCCCACGGATGGCCTCCAACAAATGCTAAACCACAGGACCAAAACCAAGCAGGTAAAACTGTTGAACATGAAACCCATGTCCCCAAAAGTGAGGTATTCTTCAAAGGGGGACATAGGAAAAATCACTCCCGTAGAAACTATTCAACTAAGCCACAGCTGGGCATCAGTCTAGCCCTCTACAAGGAACAGTGGTGAGAGCACAGCCCAGGAATCTTTGTGGAGAAACCAGAATCAAATCAAAACAAAGGTGTCTAACATGGATTCACACTGCCAGAGCGAACGCATATTCATCAAATGTTGTTCATCTGAAAATAAATTGCTAAAAACAATCTTTGGCGATTTTTGTTTTAAAACAAGTTTTTTTTTTTCTTTTTTGGCAGAAGGGCAACCCCCACTCCCCCAAATTGTACACACCAACTCAACTCAGAGGTCAAACAACAGTGGGGAAAAGTACAACTTTAATGATCTAAAGTACTTTTGGCATTTACATTCAGACGAATGACGTCTGGGGAATGTGTGCCCGATAACAGTCAGCATTACCATATGAAAGAGTTAGAATACCTACAACTGACAAACTGGGGAGGCACAAGGTACTGCTTCATCCAAATTAAGAACTCTTTCCACTTGAAGAGCTACATGAAAATCTGGCTAGCAGCTCCAATTCCCCCAGAGTCCCAAAGAGCAAGATGATAGGGTGAGACCTATGCTAGGCCATGACATGGAACTAATTTTCACAAAATCATGGAAAAGATCCACTGTCAAGATTAGCAGAGTTTCTTTATTACCATAAAACTCGATATCTGAATTCACATTCTCGTCTGCTGCAGAAAGGTACTGAGAAAAAAAGAAGTTATGTACTTAAAATATTCCATGTGTGTTGCCCATCTCGTCCTTTATTCTCACTGGTGGGTTGGATTTGATTCATTGGATCCATCTCAGCCTTTACATAAGCGCTCAAGGTCCTGAGCCAAGCTCGTAGGGATTTTTCCCTACCCACAATGCAGCTCCATTACCACCTCAGATCTTGTTTGCCCCAAGCAGTGACAAGGTGAGTAAAGTTATGATTATTATATTAAAAAAAAAAACATAGTTTTGAGGCTAAAGTCTCCTGGAAGATCCAATTGAAACTACTCAGTCTCCCATGACAGTAGGTAGGGGGGTATGGTGGGAAGGTTGTGAGAATAAAGGATGAGATGGACAACACACATGGAATGTTATGGTAAGTACATAACTTCTTTATGTGATGTTGGAATCTCACATTTATTCTCACTTGTGGGACCACGTCCCTAGCTACCGGATTCTTAGGTGGCTCATGGGAATATATTCCTCAAAACCGTAATACCAAAGGATGCTGTACTCCTAGAGGCAAAATCCAACTTGTAATGAGTAATAAAGATATGTGGTTTAGCCCAAGTTGCTGCAGCACAGATGCTGTCCAGAGGTAATCTAGCCTGGAAAGCTGCAGAAGTGGCCACTGATCTGGGGAATGAACCTTGATAGGATTAGGTATAGTCTTGTTAGAATTGTATAAGAAAGATATGCATTGTGAAAGCCAATTGAATAATGTTAAATTAGAGACTGGTTGGACTTTTTTAACCTCTGAATAGGAAATAAATAGTTGATCTGACTTTCTAATTTCTGATGTCCTATGCAAATAGAAACATAACTGTCTGTGAACATCTAGAAGATGTAAGGTGTACTCTCCTTTGTTTTGGATATTTATGAAGAACACTGGTAAATCAATGGGCTGATTGAGGTTACTCTCTGAAACTACTTTGGGTAAAAATGAATGATTAGTGTGTAAACAGACTCTATCCTTGTGAAAAACTATGTATGGAGGCTTGGAAAACAAAGCCTGCAATTCCAAAATTCTGCTTGCTGAAGTAATAGCTACTAAAAATAATAAGAAGCCCCCCAAGCACTTCTGTGTTGAAGAGAAGCCTTCTAGCTTATCAGTGGGAGTGGTAAGCACTAGGTAACCTATCTACCACAGGAGGAGTGGTTTCTGGTCGAGAAATTATAGTTTACTGGCCATTTGGGGAGCTTTTCCATCTCTTTCAACCTTCTGATTTAAAAGCCTGTGTTTGCGCTTGTTTCCTGCCTTTCCTGTTACTAGTCTAGTCCAGGTACAGATTTGCTGTATCCAGGACTCTTTGTAAGCTTTTCAGCCCCTCAAGCCTTTCTGTGTTGGAGGGAAGCCTTTTAGCTTATAAGTGGGAGTGGTAATCATTAGGTAGCCTATCTACCACAAGAGGAGTGATTCCTGACCCAGAAATTGTAGCTATTGGCCGTTTGGGCAGTTTTTCTCCATCTCTTTCAACGTTCTGGTTTAAAAGCCGCACTTAAGCTCGTTTCCCACCTTTCCTGTAACTAGTCCAGATACAGAATTGCTGTATCCAGGACTGTTGGCAAGCTTCTGAGCCCTGCAAGCCTTTCTGTGTTGGAGGAAAGCCTTCTAGCTTATCAGTGGGAGTGGTAAGCACTAGGTAGCCTATCTACCATGAAAGGAGAGGTTCTTGGCCCAGAAATTGTAGTTTATTGACAATTTGGACAGTTTGTCAGTCTCTTTCAACTTTCTGGTTTAAAAGACCACATCTGCACTTGTTTCCCACCTTTTCTGTAACTAACCTATTGGGTAACACTAGAAAGCCTTAAACTGATACAAGCCTTCTAGCTTAGGAGAGAGACTTTGGAGTGATGAAGTATCATTTTTCTGTACTTTCTTGCTGTACTTAACTGTTTTCCGCCTAAACGCAGATTTTCCAACGTTTATTGTGATTTAAAAGCTTGTTTTTTTCACATATTGTACTTATTTGACTGCCTGCACTTTTAAAAAGTTGTTTTTAATTTGTTTAACTTTTGTAGGCTACACACTACAGTGCGTTTCTGATCGTTTGTAGTCGTTTAAAGCTGTTTTAAGTGTATTTTTTACTGTTTTTGCCTTATCTTTTCAAAACAAACAAAAAAAAAACAAACAAAAAAAAAAAAAGCAGAAAATTTCCTTGTTTCCCGCCTTTCAAAGCTAGTATAGTCCAGTTTTCAGGCTAGTGCTGAATTCAGGGCTGTGATATTAGCTTCTGAGTTGCCCATACCTTATACTTGGATAGAAGGAAGTTTCTCTGTTCATCTGTGAGAGAGGGGAGCTTTGAGCAACCTATCTGTCCCTGGAGGAGTGGTTCCAGCTCAGAAGTTAATAGTTTATCGGCCATTTTGGGCTAATTTCTCTCTCTTTCATTTCCCTACTATATAAAACGGTTTTGCGCACCGAGCAGTGGAGGTTAGCTATGGTTAAATTATTCCCGGCTCCACTAAGTCTTCCCTTTGAAACTAGTCTCTCAACCTAAGCACTCAAAAAGCATCTTACAGCCCAGCGCTTGCTCAGAGCTAACAGCAAGCACTAATATACCCTGACACTGACTGCCCCAGCAGGGAAAGGCTTTTTATTCACCCCTCACCAACCAAGCGACTAAGCAACTCACCCTACTATTCAGGCATAACCAAAGGGCAACTTCAGGTTGACTCTCCAGTCCAGCTGGTGAATCTGGGTATCCTGAAGCAATGTTACAACTGCCTCATGTACACTGACAACTCTCTCCTCCTACCACAAAACACTAACATATGAGAGAGATGCAATTATTTTATTTATTTTATTTTACATTTGTTGACCGGGCTAGTCCAGCTGGATATATGTCCATTTTCAGCAGAGGCCCGGGGAGAAAAGCTCCTCGAAAACAAAGTTAAATTTATATTTAAAAATAATATTTCACAGGAACAGGTACAATGCAAGATTAAGCTATTTTATACATGATAGATTTTACACACTTGGGTACAATAATATACAAGCAAATATTTTCACTTCAAAACATGTTTGATTACAGAATCATATGACTTGTAACATTTGTTAACATAGGTAGGTAGTGTTGATGACATTTTTGGGATATTGCCGAAGAGATTTTAATAAAATATAAGGCCTGTTAACTTTATGATTTTCAATAGGCAATTAGCATACACAGTTAATAAGACAAGTGTCTTTGTAAAAAAAAAAAAAAAAGCATGGGTAGTTAGTCTGGGTTCACACACACAGGGGCATAACCAATGGGATTTAAGGTAGGTTTTCAGCCTGATTTTAAATTGTTAGTGAAGAAAGGGAGGTCAGGTCACTGGGGAGAGGAGTTCCAGGTTTTACCCACGGTATTAGAGAACAGAGAGTCACCAGCCTTATTGTAGGTTTTGCCTATTTGTACTAATATTTTATTAGATGAGCGTAGGGTCTTAAGGTTGTTATAAGGGGTGATAAGGTTGGTAAGAATTGGAGTGTTAGTAGGCTGATACAGGATTTTGTAGGCAACTGTTAATTGCTTGAATAGAAGTAAATTTGGCAACTCTAGCCATCCCAGTTGTTCATAATTAGTACAGTGATGGGTTCTGAAAATAGAGCCCGTTGCAAATCTAGCAATATTGTTGTAGGAGACAGCCAGTTTGTTCAAGTTGTTTTTTGAGAGCTTCGTATATATAGGGGAGGCGTAGAGGAAGGTGGAGATTAAGTGGGTCTCGGCAATAGTAGATCTTGCTAGTGGGGTAAGAAAGGATTTGATTCTATAGAGGAAGCCTAGTTTTTTGTTGACTGTTTTTAAGGTACTGTTAATGCGAGTATCAATTAGCACCCCTAGTAGCTTTGTGGTAGAGTCAGGGGATATGATGGTTCCACTGTTTGATGTAACAGTAAAGTATAGAGGGGTGGTCCTATGGGTGGGAGTAAAAAGGAGGAGTTTGTTTTTTTTGGGGTTCAAGATGAGGCAATGGTGTAGTAACCATTCCTCTACTATGTTAAACGCATTTTGGGTGAGGGACTGAAGGTCTGATGGAGTGGGGGCTGAGCATATTAATGTGGAGTTATCTGCATATTGTATTACGGTAGCTTGAGGAATTGCAGAATGCAGGTCATTGATAAAAATAGAAGTGGTCCAAGTATAGAGCCTTGGGGGACACAGAGTGCGATGGGGAGATAAGTTGTTCTCCCACAGAAATGCCTGTGGCCTATTAAGTAGGATTGAAACCATTGTATAGCCAAGTGCATCTAGAGATAGGGTTTTGAGAAGTTGGTAGTTAACCATATCGAAGGCTTTAGAGAGATCAACAAAGAGGGCAGAGGATAGTGTGTTATTGAGACTTTTGTTTATACAGTCAGTGAAGGATAAAAGGGCAGTGATAGTGCTGTGAAATGACCTGAAGCCATGTTGGCAGTTAGCTAATAAGTCATCTATTAGGTGTTTTAACAGTTGCTTATGAATGCATTTCTCCATGATTTCTGCGAGTGGAGCTAGTATAGCAATAGGTCTATAGTTGGATAATTCCCTGGAGTTTCCACCTTTATGCAGGGGGATAATATGTGAGCTCTTCCAAATAGATGGAATAGTTCCCTCAGAGATTGTTCTGTTAATCAGAATGGAGATGGGGTACGCTATGGCATTTGTAGCTGTTTGCAGATATTCTGCAGGAAGGAGATCAGCTGCGGTGGTGGTAGGCTTGAGTTTCAGAATAAGGGTACGGATAAGGGATGTAGGGACAGGTTTGAGATGAAATGAGGGAGGTACGGTAGTAGTACAGGAAGTCAGAGATGAGCTGTCAGGAGTTAGTTGATTGGCAAGAGACTGAATGGTCTCAGTGAAGAATGTGTTAAAGGTATTGGCAATTTGCTTTGGACTATCATGGTCAGTACCTACTGGGGTGGGTGTGACAGAACGGCCTGGGTGTAAAAGCTTGTTAATCCCTGCCCAGAATTTTTGTGGTTTGTTTTGCTGGATATGTTGGAGTTGAATTTAATAGTTTCTTTTGTCTGCCAGAATGGCTTTTTTTGCATCATTTCTTAGCTGTCTGAACTTTAAGTGATCCTCTGGGCTTTTAGTAGTATGCCATGTGGCCCAGACTTTATTTCTGAGGAGCATTTTTTGTTTGGTCACTTTTGTGAGCCAGGGGGCAGGTTTATTCCTATTTCTAATGGTCCTTTTTGGAGCATGGAAGTCTAGAATACCTAAGAATTTAGTATTAAAGTAGATTACTGCTTCCTCTAGAGGTAAGTTTTTGAGGGGTGACCAGTTGCATGCTTTAAGTTCAGTTTGGAAGATGTCAGGGTTAAAATATTTGTTACTCCTTATTGTTCTATAGGTGATTGGGCTAGGGATGTCTGTCTTAAATCTGATTATGAAGGTGAGTGCATGGTCGCTTACATCCTCAAGGAGAGTCCCTACTTTATAAGTTTGGTGATGTCTATTTATCAGAATCCAGTCTAGGGTGCTTTCATTGTTATTGCATTTATTGGTCCTTGTGGGGGAGCTAATAGTTTGAGTCAACCCGTGTAGGTTAATATGAGTAGAAGGCTGTACAGAAGTGCAGCTTTTCCAGTTGATAAAGTCACGGAGTACTATTGTTTCTTGGGGATAGTTGGTGGAAAGCCAATTTAGGATATTTTCTAGGGTGTTAAGAGTTATTCCCTGGGGGAAGGTAGACAGCAATATTACAGATGGATTTACAGTTATTGAGTTGAATTTTGGAGATAAGTATTTCTTCATTACTAGTTAGAGGGGGTTTAGAGTCAAGAGAGGTCACCTGTAATCCAGATTTGTATAATATAGCTACTCCACTTCCCTTCTTAGCTTTTCGGTCTAGTCTCAAGATGCTGTACCCTGGTGGTATAAATTCATTGTCTTGTACAGATGGTTTGAGCCAAGTTTCAGTGAGACACAGGATTTCAAATGAATGCACATACATGAGAGCATGTAAGGTGGGCAACCTTATTATTTATGCTCCTGATGTTAAGATGGGCTATCAGTAGTGAGCTGGCAGGTCTGGTAAGGAGTTGAGTACTAATGGGGGTTGTGTTATGGGTCTCTCTGGACTGGATAGAATTTGGCCCTGGATTGGGATGTATATCTCCATCTTTTAAGAATTGGAGTTGAATTCTAAGTGTAAGTTGTAAAGGTTTACATGTTAGGAACTGAGATTTCCTAGCTTTTGGCCTGTAGTATCTGATGTGAGTCAGTCTGTGATATTTTGCTGGTAGGTAGGCTATTGTGCTGGGTGTGTTTAAATGGCTTTGAGAGTGTGCTAATGGTGGTGAGGAGGCTTGCTTTGTTGGGTAACAAAGGTTTATGTGGTGGAGATGTTCATAAAATGTAAGTAGATAAGATGTAGTAAGAATAGGTATGAGGGAAGACAGAAGTAGGATCTTCAGATGTGGAGAGGTTGATATGAATGACATTACGGCAGAGTCGTATATAAGGTAAAGATAAGGGTAAGTTAGGTGGTTTACTAAGATGAGACTTGGAAGTGTTGGTTCTGGCACTTTAAGGATTGGGATGTTATGATTGGTGGTTAGTGTGGGGGTGTGGTTTGGGTGTATAAATGTAGGAGCACTGGGGCAGGTGGGAATTGGGGGCAAGGTAGGGGAGCAGAGTGAGTCCGCAGAGCGAACGGAGCAGGATAGAGCCAGTGAAGGAAGAGGACCCCAAAAACAATCAGTGAAGAGCTGACTGCTGCGGTAAGGTGGAGATGTGTGTGGAGGAGAGTGAGTTATAGTGAAAATACAGGAGTGAGCAGGACTGGGATATCAAACAAAAGAAAATGCAATGTGTCTGATAATTGTATTTCAGAACAGTGGGATAGATTTACAAGGCAAATACTAGAATGATGCAGTCTAGTGGACAAGGATAAAAATGAAAGTAGCTTTACAAGAGTGTTGTCAGGTCTAGGAGTAGTTGAGGGTAAACAGGAGTTAGCTACACAGACTACACATGGGTAGTGTGATAAGGTTTAGGAGAAAAGAGGATTAGAGTAAGGCTGCTGGCTGTCCTGGCTAGGGAGCAGTCTTCAACAACATGGAATTATATAATTCAAGTATATATTTTTAATACAATAGTTGTAACACATACTTTCTTGGTTCCTTGTGGGAATGAGGCTTAGGGAGAGGATTGGCTCTATTCTTTAGTTCAGGTAGAGACCAATAGTCTTAACATAAGGTTTAGTTCTTGGCTTTCAGGCAGGGAAGATTCTCATTCTCTAGTTCAGGGCAAGCACGATGGAGAGCTGGGTAAATAAAGGGAGAGAGAAGACAAAATGGTATGGTAAACAGCAGCTGGCCAAACAGCAGTTACCCAATACAAGTATCAGATTAAGTGGCAGTACCTACAAATGGTCAGAATGGTAATGATGTGGCTGTTAAGTAAACTTATTTCCATTTATGAGTATAGGTAAACGCATTTAGAAAATTCAGCACTTTAAAAAATTAGAATACAATCAGTACAAACACATATTATGTTCATAGAAGAATAGGAAAGGTTGTATAGGACTTGTCATACTAATACATTTCTATGTAATCACTGATACCTAGAGGCTAGTTAGGTATCTCAGCATAGTTTAACAGCAGGTATGAAAGCAGAAAAAAACTTGCTTTAATGCTTCTGATACAGTACAGTTACTATTCATAGACTATGAGGCAGTAATATATGTGTAACACTTAACTACAGTTGTAAAAACACAAAGCATATAAATAGGACAGCGTATTGCCATACAATCCTACGCACACACTGCAGAAAACAGTTATAGCATAATTTGTCAAGTTAATTTTCTATGCAGGCATTGACCAAGAGCGTAGATCTAACATGTTATTTTCTATATCTGAGGCGGCATATAAGTGGAAATATAACAAGTCCCCTATATATATCCAGACAGCATTAAAAGTACTAGAGCAGCTTTTCTACTGTAAATGTAACAGCTTTCTAATAATAGCGTAATTATCTTGTAATTAGTAGTGTAAAATCCAAGCTCTCGTACAATAAGTGGCTATTAAAGTGTAAAGTATGCAAGTTCCCTGTATATACAGCCCTGTTAGCAGAATCGCTAATTTAATGTGGCAATGTCTATACTGATAGTAGTTTTTAGAGTCTACAATGAGCAGGCATCCGCTAATAACAGTCTGGATGAACCAAAAACGCTAATCCTATATGCTTTCTAAGTAATAGCTTTTAGAGTCGAACATGAGCAGGCATCTGCTAACAGTCCGGGTAACCCAAATACGCTAACCCTATATACAGCCAAACTGGAAGCTAAGCTGTCTCCACCCAAGACTGGAACAGACAGTCAAGAGGAGAAGGTTAACACTTGCACCACAACTCCAGCCGCACACAGACCTACTAAAACAGCATTGGCAAAAAATACACAATCCTACTCGGAGGCTCTAAATAAAAATCTGCAAATGCATCAGTGACCTCCAAAGCAGACACCCAAACAACCTGCACTTCCTGTCACAAACCAGACAACACAAAAAACACAAAATTAGTGTGCCGCACAATCACAGTCCTTAACACAAAATAACATACCCAACTCACTTTTAATAGGTTTCTCTATAGTAAGGCACACTGATGTCCCATTCACTAGCCTGGACAAGCAGAAGGAATCCGCCACATAACACAAGCACTCAGATCACTCCAGAACAAGTACAAATATGACTCTGTCATTGTTCATGTTGGTGTGAATGACCTGAGACGTACCTCCCTGGACTACATGAAAAGAGACATGGAAGAGCTCTCTGATTATGTAGCTCAGGCTGATATGACCCTGACCCTGAGTAGCATCCTGCCCTCACCAAGAATGATACCTCAGTATAAAGAAAAAATGATCAATTTCAACAACTGGCTAAGCTTCTGGTGTCATTCAAGGGGGATCCAGTGTCTTTCAGCCTGGGATGACAAGCTGCGTTGCTTCGTAAGAGATGGCTTGCACCTGTCACCCCTAGGCTTTCGAATACTGGCCAAGGCTCTTGCTGCCCCCATAGTGCCTTTTTTAGGCAAGGCTCAAAAGTCAAACCCACCTCAGTAAACAGCACAATTAACAAAAAAACTGAGGATTATGCTACTCAACGCCAGGAGTTTAAATCTCAAAATGCATGCGCTCGAAGCACTCCTCAGTATGGAGAATGTCGACATCTGTGCAATAACTGAAACCTGGTTCAAGACTCCTGAGAGAACCCCAGCACTACTGGGCTACAACTCATACCACACGTTTCGGCCACAGAAAACGGACTGAAACATAAAAGGAGGGGGCGTATCCATATTCATCAAGGATACCTACACCTCCAAGTTAGTGGCGCAGCATGATACCTCTGAGATCATCCATGTGCAACTAACATCAGGCAAATCTGCAATGCAAATTGTGGCCTGCTACAGATCACCCTTCATGACCCAGGACCCCCACTCCACCTTTCTGGAGACACTGGAAAACATGAAGGTCCTACCCAACACCCTGCTACTGGGCGATTTCAATTACCCTTCCACTCACTGGGAAAACTACTCGAGTACAAATTCCCAGAGCTCAGCGCGTCCTACAATTCATCAACTCAAACGCCCTGGATCAGCTGGTAAAATCCCCTACTAGAGGTGATAACATATTGGACCCAACATGGGTGACAGGTGTTCCACACCAGAGGTCAACCAGTCACTGGTTAGATCAGACCACAAACTAATCACTCTAGATGTCCACACACCACCACCACCCCCAAGTAAGGAAACCACAGTAAACTTTTCTAAAGCAAACTTCACCTTACTTAAGACAGAGGTGGTAAGTTTCACAGCCCCCACGCTAAAGGATAACACTGCCCAAGATGCAGAAACCTTTACTAATGCATTCTATGAGCATCTACAAGGATGCATGGATTGTGCCATCCCTAGCAAAACCAAGACTCGCTCCTCTAAGAGAAGGAAACCAGTTTGGTGGACCCCTGCATTAAACAGGCTATACAGTAGAAGAAGGAAACTAGTTCAGAAAAAAAGCAAATCCCAAGAAGGAAAGACATCCCTGATCAGTATCAGTAAGAAACTGAGGTCCCTCAAGAAATCATCCAAGGCTAACTTCGAAAGAAAAATAGCCAAGGATTCAAAAGATAACCACAAAGCCTTTTTTAGCTATGTTAAGAATAGTACAGTTGTGTACTTACCATAAATGTAGATGTTAGAGTGTATTCATTGTTGCAGTCATTACAATTGCATTATCCTGCTGGCAGGCTACCCACAGTCGGCCTGAGTTCCAAAGTCTAGGTCGGGCATCGGTTGCTGTCGCCTCCTCCCTGACGTCAGTGCGCCAGGGGTATAAAAGATGCAGCCGATGCCATGTTCTTCAGTTTTTCTTGCCCCAGATGTCAGATGCCCCTAAACTGGTAGGCTCACTAATGCCAAAAAGCATGGATAACCAAAACACAACTCTTCCTTGATCTACAAGCAAATACATCACATAGGTTGTATAGAACAGAGAAGTACAGATAAGTCACAGCAAGGAAAAGGGGGATGGAGGGAGGGTAACCTGGACTGCAACAGTGAATACACTTGAACATCTACATTTATGGTAGGTACACAACTGTACTATGTTCATCAAGTTTCACTATTGCACTCATTAAAATTAGGTTGAATCCCAAAGCTATGGTTGGGAGGCTGGAGCTAAATAGGATTAGGAGAGGCTATCAGGCCCTTCAGAACTGCAGTGGCAAAGCCTGCCCGGGATTTAGAATAGAGAGGTAAATGGTAGTGCTTTGTAAAAGAATGCACTGAACTCCAAGTTGCAGCCTCCAAGATGTCTTTGGTTGGTAATCCTCTGAGGAAGGCTGCTGAAGTGGCTGCTGCTCTGGTGGAATGTAGCCTAATGCCCTTAGGTACTGTTTTGCCATGCTGTGAATAGCAGAAACGAATGCAGTGGCCTATCCACTTGGAAATAGTCTGCTTTGAGATAGGCTTTCCTTGTGATCCTGCAGCATATGCTACTAGAAGCTGTTCAGTCTTTCTGAAAGCTTTGGTTCTGTCCAAGTAGAAGCGAAGCTGTCTGTGAATGTCCAAAAAAAGCAGAAGTCTCTCACCTTTATTCTGTGGGTTCAGGTAAAAGGTAGGCAAGTGAATTGTTTGGTTAAGGGCTACACTGGTCACTACCTTAGGCATAAATGTAGGGCTTGTCCTCAGAGAAACCCTGTCAGGATGGAAAATTAAAGGTTCCACAGCCATGAGTGCCTGTAACTCTGAGACTAGTCTAGCGGAGGTTATTGCTAGGAGCAGAGCTGTTTTCCAGGATAAGAATTTTATATTAGCTGCAGAGGCTGGCTCAAAGGGAGGCAGTGTAAGTTTTTCCAAGACATAGTTGAGGTCCCATGCAGGTACTGGTGCTCTCCTTGGGAGTCTTACATTTTTGGCCCCACTGAGGTACTGCCTTAGTAATGGATGAGAAAAAAATAAGTGGTTCGGTATTGTAGTGAGCTGAATTGGCAGAGGCATGAATTTTAATAGATGAAAAGGAAAGGCCTTTATCCAGCATCTCAGTTAAGTACTGCAAAATCAGAGGAATATTTGGAACATTCGTGTCAATACATTGTGCCTGGTTCCAAGCACAGAATCTCTTCCATTTTTCTGCATAAGATTTTCTAGTTGCCTGGCTTCCAAAATAACATCCATAACTGCTTTAGAAAGAAGTGCATCTTGAATGGCTACATTATTCGCCATGCTGCCAGGTTTAGGGTCCTGAGTTGGCTGTGCAGTATCTGACTGTCTTGTTGAGTCAATAAGTGAGGTATTTGAGGTAGTGTCCAAGCTGGGCATTGGGACAAGCTCTTTAGGATTGGGTGCCACTGCTGGCGGGGCCAGTCTGGGGCAATCAATCATTTTTGGCTTCTCTTGTCTGACCTTGAGGAGTACCTTGGGGAGGAGAGGCAGAGGAGGAAAAGCATATACTGTTAGGTTTTTCCAGCTGAAAGATAGAGCATCCACTTTCCATGCTTGCTTGTGATAAGTCCTTGTGCAGAATCTTTGTAGTTGGCAATTGTGAGGGGAGGCAAATAGGTCTATGTCCGTGCACCCCCAGTTCCGTGTTATCATGCTGAAGACTTGTGGATCCAATTTCCACTCGTGGGGATCCATTAGGTTTCTGCTTAGTTCATCTGTCAGAGTATTTATCCTTCCTGGCAGGAATTGTGCTTGCAGATGTACTTGGTAAATCAATGCTGTGTCCCACAAGTTCATGGCTAGTCTGCAGAGGAGGTATGAATGTGTGCCCCCTTGCTTATGTACCACATGACTGTGGTATTGTCCGTCTTTTATCAGTAGTTGTCCTGGATGAAGAAGATCCCTGAAGGCTGTCAGGGCATTTTGAACTGCTAGCATCTGTTTTTGATTGATATGTAGATGCATTTGACTTGCGGACCATGTGCCCTGAATACATCTTCCTGCCATATGTGCCCCCCAGGCATAATCTAATGCATCTGTTGTCAACGTCTGCCTGGCTGTGGGTAAGGGGAATGGCTGTCCTGTGTTGTGGGGACAGGCTTTTGCCCCCCATCGAAACTCCTGTTGCAGGCAGGGAATGAGGGTAATTATTGTTTCCAGGCTGTGGCAATGTTGAGTCCAAACACTTTTTAGATACTATTGAAGTTTCCTCATATGCAGTCTTGCATATGGAATTAGCAGAATGCAGGATGCCATGAAGCCCAAAGCCTGCAGAATTTTTCTTGCAGATAACTGGGTCTTTGTTGCCAACATTTTGAAATAAGTAGTCAGTTGTCTGTGTTTGTCTGGCGTGAGATAAGCCATCTGGGCAGCTGTATTTAAGCTTGCACCAAGGAATATTATCTCTTGAGAGGATACGAGTTTTGATTTCTTTTCGTTTACTGTGTACCTTTATGCCTGCTAGTAATGTTTTTACAAACGCCAGATGCTGTAGTAGAGTGTCCTTGTTCTCTGCTTGAATAAGGCAGTCGTCCAAGTAAGGATATATATGAATTCCTCTGTCTGCAAAAAGCAATTACTGGTGCCAGGCACTTTGTGAAGACCCTGGGCGCAGTAGATAAGGCAAAGGGCAGTGCAGAGAATTGGTAATGCATTGAGCCAGCTATAAAATCTGAGGTATCTTCTGCATGACTGTCTGATTGGGACATGCAGGTATGCCTCTTTTAGGTCTAAAGTCGCAAGCCAAGTCTTTTTACCCAGCATGGGCAGAAGCTGCTGCACAGTTAACATTTTGAATTTTGGAATGTCCAGGAATGTGTTCAGGATAGACAGGTCCAGTATTGGTCTCCAGGTTTTGTCCTTTCTGGGCACCAAGAATAGCCTTGAGTAAAATCATTGTCCCTGCTCTTGCTGTGGCACTTGCTGAATGGCCCTCATGTCCATGAGGGATGAAACTTGTTTTTTTGCCTCTGTACATTGATTGCATGGCAGGTCTGGCATACCATTTGGCCTTGGCAGGGTATGAAAATGGAACCTGTAGCCCTGGGATACGATATTTAAGACCCATTTGTCTTGAGTGATCATGTGCCAATTTTGAGCTAAAAGTGCTAGTTTTCCCCCCCAAGGGGGCTGCCTGAAGATAAGTGCTTGCATCTGGCAGAGGAAAGTCATTGAGACCGTTTCCTGTACGGCTGTGATTTTTCTTCTCTGCTTTTGGAGTTTGAAGCTCCCCATTGTTTAGGCCTGTATGAGCCTTGGGGCTGGGATCTGCCTCTGGGGCGTCTGTATCTACCTCTTTGTGGTCTGTCTGACACTGGAAAGGACCAATTCTTTGCAGGCCAGTTCCTGCTAAATCTGGGAGGCTGTACCTGTAAAAAATCCTTGACTATTTGCATAGATTTAGATTTGTCCTCCATTTTCTTCAAAACCTCTTCTTGCTTTACCACCAAACAAGGTATCATGTTGTAATGGAGCATTTAATAATTTTGCTTTAACATGATCAGTCAGATTCTGTTTTTTTAACCAAGCATGTCTCCTAATGACAGAACCTGCAAGAGGCCTCTAGAGAATCAAAACCACATTGCAAAGTATACTTTCCTACTTTATCAGCAGCATGCAATAAATCCTGCATTTCTTTTTCTGCACATTCTGAATTTGTCAACATTTTTTGTTTAAGCAGTGACATTAGATATTGCTGATATTTAAGCATATGAAATGGACAATTTAAAGCTCTTACAGCCAAGGTAGCAGAAGTATAAATCTTTTTCCCCATCTGTCCAGAGCCCTTGAATCCCTATCAGAGGGTATAGGGTTTTTTGCAGTGGATGCCTTGACCCCTTTGGGACCCTGAGAGATAGTTTCTTGGTCTGCAGCAGGGTTTTTATAAAGAAATTTATGAGAATCAGGAACCCTATAGTATCTGTCTGGCTTAACAGGAGCTGGAGGCAAAGAGTCAGGAGACAGTTCGGACTCTTGAAAATACATCATCTACAATGTCTAAAACAGGAGGAATAGCAAGGGGCCTGTGCTGAAGTAATAAAATTAAGTCTCTGAGCCTTTTCTTGGATTCTGAGTAATCTTGGCTCTCCCAGTAGAAATGTTCCCTCATAGTATGCAGGGTTTCCCCAAAAGAATAATCCTCAGGAGGACAGGCGGAAGGAATAGATTCTTCAGCATCAGAATCCTCATAGGGGAGGAAGAGAATATTCCTGGTCCGAAGAAGAATCAGAGGAAATGGAAACCTGATCCGAAGATGCATATTCTATCTCTTGCCTAGGCCTCTTAACAGGTGGGGGATGGGAACCCCTGATCAAAGTAATTAGGTGTTCGGCCATTTTAAGCATCTGTTTTTTTAGGCATGGAGGCCTGTCCAGGAGAATGCTGTACTTGTTTCTTTGTCTTTAGAGCTGCTTTAGTCATTGAAGCTGAAGCTGGTTTTGCATATAACTGTGTAGGCATGAAAACACCCTCAGAAGCCGATGCCTGCTCAGCGGCTCTGGACCCATCTGAGGGAATAGTATCCGAGAGTCCAATACTTTGAGTTTCCAGTGGCCTAGTCAGCTCCACGTGTGAGTTGGAAGCGGCCTGTGGCTCTGAGGTAGCGGGCATCAGGGACTGTGAAAGCGCCTCACTGAGAACCGGCGACAGGCCTAGCAGAAGCCTATTTTGGACCTCTGATGCCCATCCTTTTCTTTGCGCTTTTTATAAACTCCAGTAGTCGGTTGCTCCAACGGCATTATATAGTTAAATCTTCTGCCAAAATAATGAAATGCAAAATTGAGCCAACGCTTAATAGTGCGTTGGTTAAATCTAGCACAAAACCGACAACTAGCAACATCGTGCTCAGGGCCTAGGCAAGTAATACAGTAAGAATGAAAATCCTTATGAGGTATTTGCTTCCCACAAGAAATACACATTAACTTTTTCTGACATCGGTCTAGAACAAGAAAAAAGTTTCCCCAACGGGCAACTTAGCTTTAATGAAGACTTCGGATCTGAAATTCGAAATTGAAAATCTCAGGAGTCTGCCGACTGGCACTTGCGAACTGCTTTTGTTTCAGGCACTGCTCAGCAAGAAAGACTGAAGAAAACGGTGTTGGCTGCATCTTTTATACCTCTAGCCCAGTGACGTCAGGGAGGAGGAGACAGTAACAGACGCCGGACCTAGACTTTGGAACTCAGGCCGACTGCGGGTGGCAACCCAATTGCAATGACTGCAACAGTGAAACACGATGAACATCTAAGTAGCAACTCACAGATATGCACTGAACTAGTGCAAAATAGCACAAAATATACTGAACCTACTGATATTGCCAACATCCTGGCAGTTTTCAGCCCATTTAGGAAAATTGCATTGAATTCATTTAAAGCATCACGAAGGGTAGGATTTTTTGGATATTCCAGTTAAAAGATAATAGGGTAGTAATGCATATGTCTGGGTTAAACCTAGACAGGCTGCATGTTGTTTTATAAACATGCCATTTAAGTGGGTGTGTCATATGTTTGGTTTAAGTTCTCCGAATCTTTGGGGTTTCTAATACTGTTATGGGAATGGACACAATTCCAAAGTTAGGGTATGGTTAAAGTTCACGATATTGTATTGCTTCAGTTTCTGTTATCCAAAGGTGTTCTTTGTAGCACCCACAATGGGCCACAAATTAATTCCTGCAATTCATATGAAGTTATATGTATGGGTAGAATGTATAAAAAAGTGACTTTTTTTTGTATCCGACTCATTGTCCTACTACTAGTATTGGAACTGTCTGGGCATTTTTCCTCTACATTGCACTCATTTCTGCCTGCAAATCTTGATATTTTATTACTTTGTTTCTTACTGCATGTAAGACAATATAATGGCAATGTGTAGCAATTTCAGTGATCAATGCCAGTTTTTTGTTTATTAACCACTACATCTGGTGTTCTCACATCTACTTTTTTGAACTGTTGGTAACTAATTTTTTTTTTTTTTTTTTTTTTTTTTACATTTGTCTGCTTTTCCCACATTTTCAATGTACTTTGTAAACTAAACTAATGTACATGTAGTCCACTATCATTGGCTGCTATTATTAACCTTTCATCCTCTGATTTCATCCCGCATCACTTTATCCATTCCTCTGTCAGATCCTTATCAATGTGAGGTTGTTCCAGGAGATCTCTATACTTCTTACTATATTTATGGCTTTTTCACATTTCTTTCTTCTCATCTGATCCTTCTTGTATTCTTTCTTTTGTTTTTTTTTTTTTGCACATTCAGTTGCGGTTTGATTTTTGTCAACTTCTGGTTTGATTTCCATTCCTGTTTGCCAGTTGAATGATTCTGCTAAAGTAAGCAGAGTGGGTGTCTTAGACTTCATCTACTCATGTCTTAAAACTTTCATGACTGTTTGGGTCTGATGACATCAGCAGACATGCAGTCCCATGGCTGCAGATCTATACATGTAGTCAGTATACATATATATATATATATATATATATATATATATATATATATATATATAAAATCTTGGTATACACATATTTATATTTCATTTGGTAAGCATGAAGCATTATTATTGTTTTACTGCAGCTGATCTAGTACATTTTGGGAACAGCTAATCACACCAAAACTGTAAGTTAATACAGGGTGGGTAAATCTTGTCATAGCTTGAACTTTATTCGTACATGTCATGGTTGTTTTGTTTTCTTTTTTTTTTTTTTTTTTGTTAGGAAACATCTTTATTAACTATCAGTTGTGACATAGACAATCCCACATTTACATAAATGAAAACAAATCACAGATATATTTCTACTTGCAAACATTATACTTCACTTATAATCTATCCAGTCATTGTTAGTCAAACATTATATAGCTCATTCAAATCCTACCTTCTTTTAAACCTCATTCCTCCTCTGAAGCATTATTCAGCATGTTTTGCACCCACAATTAACATGTTTAAGTCTACCATCTCATTACACTCCCAAAAATATTTATTCCCAATTACCTATTTCTTTCCCATCACACCTGCAACATTTGATATCTTGTCTATCTCCAAAAACAGGGCCATCTTTGGTTTGACAGTGCTCCAACATATCCCTCTGAGGGCCTCCTGAGAGTTACACTGCTGCATATTCTGACCAATCATTGAGTAAGAATGAAAAAGACATCATCAGATAAAGAAGTTATGCACTCATCATAATGTTAAATCTGTGTTGTCCATTTTCATTCTTCCTCAGTTTCCTTCTCAGACATCCCTCAGCCTTGTCATTCCTAGAAGGATTTTGGGTTATATAAATGCTTTCCTATTCCATGTTTCAGCCTTAATTTGTTCTTCATCTGTCTCATCTTTTAAATCAGTAGGCAGCAAACTCGATCCGAGGAGTTAGGGACCCTGTAGTGCATTGTGGGAAGAGGTAGAAGCTTCGGACTAGGATCCAAAGTCTACAAAATGTGGCTGAGCCTGATCCAAGACCCATTAGTGAGGAAGAATGAAAATGGACAACACAGATAGAACATTAGGGTGAGTACATAACTTCAATTTTTGGAAAATAAAATATTCCATTTCCACAAAGGGAACCTGTCTGCCCACTAAAAAAGCAACATAAGCAAACCATCCATCCTTGTAAGCATTAGAAGAGCTTGCTGTTTGGTCACAGGAAAGCTCTTGAAGGGCTTAGTGTCCAAACCTGTCTTTGTAGTCAGCTTATTTGAATCTGACTGATGGTGAAGACCCATGGAATGTACCCTGAATCTTTGGGAGGTGTCCAACTGTTGCATGCAATGCAAGATATAAACCATATAGTTAAGGCTGCTGCAGCAGTGATCAATATGATGAACATAAATGTCTTCTTTACATTTCAGGATTTGAAACTGTCATGTTCTTATGTTGAAGTTTTTTTTTGCGTTGTTTTCGATTTGGGAGAAGTTTATGACTAACCTTCCTTCTTCTGAGTTAAGAATTCATGACATGCTTCTGTGATATCCCTTTGTCCAATGACTACGGATATTTTAACATATACTTATGATGCTGCTGACTCTTTCTCCAGTTCTAGTACATCTAGATCAGTTTTGAGGAAATTTGCTTGATTTCACTCTTAAAATTTTCCTGATCATTAATCTGAGATTTTGCATTCTCAGAAATAGAGAGACTTGTGTTTGGTCTCTGTGCAGCAGAGGAACTTGAGGCACAAGTAATTCTTTAACCGATTCAGATTTTTCAACCCTTGTTTTTCACAGCAAATAGCTTTCCTCGTATTTAACAAATTTTAAATTAAGCACAGCTAGGTGCAAGAAAAGAAAAGATGAAAGAAGGCACAATAAGAAAGAAAAAAGAAAAGTAATAAAGAAAGGAAATGTTCCCTCCGATTACCTCCCACCACCCCACCCCTCTCCTCTCTTTCTTTTTCCTTTCTACCATCCTCTCTTTTCTCTTATCAGATTTGTTCAGAGAGCTGGGTTCTGAAGGTAAAAACCAAAGTGGATATAATACTTCATTGTGAATTCCCCTCCTTTCCATTGGATTCCCGATTAATCTATTTCTTCACATTATGCACAGAATTCTGACTCAAAAGTCATAGAACCATTCTTGTTAATAATAGTAAAACATTGGATGAAGTTACTGTAGTCAAGATAATGGCATTCTGCATTGTGGTAATTTCTCTTCACTTTGTTCGTTATCAGAATGGCAACAGTGGAGTAGGGACAAAATTTAAGGTTTATGTAGTAAAAAAGTAATGCTTTAAGAGAAGATAGAGGGATTTATATTTTTATATGGAATGTCAGGCCTTCAGTTGGGGGTGGGAATTTAGAGTTTAGAGAGAGATTGGACCAGAGTTTGAAGGGTAAGTTAGGTTTAGGGAGAGAAGAAAGAGGATCCACTTTTAGGGTGACAAGAAACATTAGGGTTAAGGGAAGGCTGGGAATTTTCAGCTTAGTGAGCCATAGTGGCACACCTTGTTCTTTCAGAATATGCATGCCAACACAAATCTTGTTATTCTAGCAAAGTTCTAGTATTTTAATGAAAGAAAACAAATTCAGGAATGATGTGACAAGACAAATACACATGGGACTATCTACATCTTCTTAGATGGCAAATAGATTCAGAAGGACATGAAATGACAAATCAAGTAAAGATAATTGAAAACAAATACATGCACAGTACTAACTGTGGCCAACCTAGACATCACTACTGACAACTATTGGAGAACCACTATTCACTACTCACATGAATCCACTCATGAAACCTCTTTCAGCACCCAAGGACTAGCTCAAACTTTGGTTATCAACCTCACAGTCAGGGCTCCATCCAGTGCCACACAACCAGCCATGTGTTCTGAGTCAGTGACTATCTGTTTCAATAGTAGTGAGAGAAGTTGAAACTAAGCCATTTTATAGGCCTCTCACTGCTTACAGAACTTTGAATTGTAGTGTTTTGCTGTTAGCTAATGGATTAGTGAATTTCTAATATTTACATAGAATGATAAGTTGCCCTTGTTTAACTAGGCAATGCCATTTACACAGCCATTTAACCATGCACTGTACAGACAGTACACCCAACCTTTAAATGGACAACCTACTCCAAAATTATGAGCACATGTAAATTGCAGTAGTTATGCAAAGGTATTCATTACTGCTTGTGTATAGACTTGTTATTATGCACTGTTGTTAAAGCATCTCCAGTTAAGCATCTCTTAATACCACTCCAGGCACTACTACTCAGTAGTAACTACCACAGTAGCAACTAATTGGAACCATCAAGCTGCACCATCCAACTATTATTTTCACCTTATACAATGTTCACTCCAGCATCATTTTCACTGACAACTCTCACTGACAACTCACCCTCCAAGAAGCCTCAATGAAGCCTAGCCATCATTTGAAGCCTCTGCATCAAGTTGTAACCCCTCCACTGTATTGCAATGTTTCAATAATCTCATTTTCACTGACAACGCTACCATCCCTTGTAGGAGAATCTCTCATTCCAGTGCACATATTATGCGCACTTGAATGACATGCAGCAAGCGAGGGACCAATTAATTCTCTGTTGAAATGTCTTAAAATTGCAATTTACATTCCCTGCAACCCCATCTATGCTTCTCAGCGTGCAGGAAGTGTGCAGGAATGTGGACAATTATGCAGGCATGTGAACAAAATAAAAAATGTTTCAGGGAAGCTAAAACTAAGTTGAGCGTTGAGCGAATGACGGGAATGAAGTGTGCATTTCAGATAGGAGTCAAGTCAGAAACTACAATGTATGTAATTATTTTACAGACAGTAAGAAAACCACCATTTTTATGAGGAACAGAAAAGGTACATGAGACTAAATCTGAACATTCAGAATGAAAGGAATGAGCAGACACACTGCGAGATACAACAAGAAACTACAATGAGAGAAATTCCAGAGAGTCAGTGAGAAACAAAAGTTTTAGAGGATGAGTGTTTTAACAAAGTGAGGGAGATAAGGATTTTGCACACATACTGTACAGTTAGCACACACTCAGATTCTAGGGACATTAGTCCTCAGTAACCTAGTTAAGAGTCTGATTGTCACAGTGGTCCATGATGAGAACAGTTAGTGTCTCAAAGTTTATTAAACACTTTCATTTGGTCAGTGAAGTGCTAGTGCAGACATGAATAACTGCTGTAGTGGTCCTTGGGGAAATGTTTCATTTTGATGTCAGGGAAGAGCACCGGGCATACATGCAGAACCCATATGGTGTCAGTTAGTGGTTGTGCATAGCGGGACAAACTGTGGGGGCACATGGTAGGAGAATATTTTCATTTGGTGTCAATAAAAAATATG